>NW_026527835.1:0-4968 GCF_017976375.1 Cuculus canorus
GAAGCTGTTGTAGGGGAAGGTGACTATGATGTCGTTGCCATCACAGAAACGTGGTGGGATGACTCACATAACTGGAGTACAGCTATGGGGGGGTATAAACTCTTCAGGAGGGACAGGAAGGGTAGAAAAGGAGGCGCGGTAGCCCTCTATGTTAAGGAATGTTTCAATACCCTCGAGCTGGATTACGGTGAGGAAGGGACTGAGTGCCTATGGGTTAAAATCAGAGGAGGCCACAAGAAGGCAGACATCGTGATGGGAGTCTGCTACAGACCACCCAGCCAAGAAGAAGCAGCTGATGAGCTCTTCTATAAACAGCTGGGGATAGTCTCTAGATTTCCACCTCTTGTCCTCATGGGTGGCTTCAATGTTCCAGATATCTGCTGGGAGTACAATACAGCAGAAAGGAAGCAGTCTAGGAGGTTCCTGGAGTGCGTGGAAGACAACTTCCTCACACAACTGGTTAGTGAACCAACAAGGGAGGGTGCCCTCCTTGACCTGCTGTTTGTGAATAGAGAAGGTCTTGTGGTGGATGTGACGGTTGGGGACGCCTGGGACTAAGCGATCATGAGATGATAGGGTTTTCAGTTCTAGGTGGGATAAAGAAGGGGATTAGCAAAACAGTCACATTAAACTTCCAGAGGGCAGACTTTGGACTGTTCAGAAGGTTGGTTGGCAAAGTCCCATGGGAGACAGTCCTTCAGGGCAAGGGAGCCCACGAGGGCTGGGTGCTCTTATAAAACAAAATCCTATCAGCTCAGGAGCAAACCATCCCTGTGTTCCAGAAAAGGAGCCGGCGGGGGAAAAGCCAGCTTGGTTGAGCAGGGAGATTTGAGATGCATCACAAAGAAGAAGAAGGTCTATGAGCTTTGGAAGAAAGGGCAGGCGTCTTGGGTGGACTACACGGAGGAAGTGAGATCGTGCAGGGAAAAAATCAGGAGGGCCAAGGCCCAACTAGAAATCAAATTGGCTAAGTCTGTGAAAGATAATAAAAATCTTTCTACAAATACATCCACAAGAAAAGGAGGACTGGGGAGAATATTCAGTCCCTATTGGATGCAGAAGGAACAACAGTGACAGGGGATAAGGACAAGGCTGAGGTACTTAATGACTTCTTTGCCTCAGTCTTTAATAGCAAGGAAAGTTGTTCCCTCTGTGTACAAACCCAGGAGTTAGAGGAGCAGAATGAGGCTCCCATGATCCAAGAGGAGGCGGTTAGAGACTTTCTTGCCCACCTAGACACCCACAAATCTATGGGGCCAGATGGGATCCACCCAAGAGTATTGAAGGAGATGGTGGATGTCCTTTCCAAACCCCTTTCCATCATCTTCCAGCGGTCCTGTCTGACTGGGGAAGTTCCACTAGACTGGAGGCTGGCTGATGTTCCCATCTACAAGAAGGGTTGCAGAGAGGATCCGGGGAACTACAGGCCTGTCAGTCTGACCTCAGTGCCAGGGAAAGTCATGGAACAGGTAATCTTGAGTGCTATCATGAAGCACATGCAAGAGAACCGGGTGATCAGGCCCAGTCAACATGGGTTTACAAAAGGCAGATCTTGCCAAACTAACCTGATCACCTTCTATGACGAAGTGACTCGACTACTGGATGGGGGAAAGGCTGTGGATGGAGTCTTCTTGGACTTCAGTAAAGCCTTTGACACAGTTTCTCACAGCATTCTGCTGCAGAAACTGTCAGCCTCTGGCCTGGACAGGCGCACACTCTCCTGGGTTGAAAACTGGTTGGATGGCCCAGAGAGTGGTGGTCAATGGAGTTAACTCCAGCTGGAGGCCAGTCACAAGTGGAGTTCCTCAGGGCTCAGTACTGGGTCCAGCTCTGTTCAATGTCTTTATCAATGACCTGGATGAAGGCATTGAGTGCACCCTCAGCAAGTTTGCAGATGACACTAAGCTGGGAGGAAGTGTGGATCTGCTGGAGGGTAGGGAGGCTCTGCAAAGGGATCTGAACAGTCTGGACTGCTGGGCTGAGACCAATGGGATGAGGTTTAACAAGGCCAAATGCCGGGTCCTGCACTTGGGGCACAACAACCCTATGCAGCGCTACAGACTGGGGGAAGAGTGGCTGGAGAGCTGCACGGAAGAGAAGGACCTGGGGGTGCTGGTTGACAGCCGACTGAACATGAGCCAGCAGTGTGCCCAGGTGGCCAAGAAGGCCAATGGCATCTTGGCTTGTATCAGAAACGGTGTGACCAGCAGGTCCAGGGAGGTCATTCTCCCTCTGTACTCGGCATTGATGACACCGCACCTTGAATACTGTGTTCCGTTCTGGGCCCCTCACCACAAGAAGGATGTTGAGGCTCTGGAGCGTGTCCAGAGAAGAGCAACAAAGCTGGTGAGGGGGCTGGAGAAGAAGTCTTACGAGGAGCGGCTGAGAGAGCTGGGGTTGTTTAGCCTGGAGAGGAGGAGGCTGAGGGGAGACCTTATTACTCTCTACAGCTACCTGAAAGGAGGTTGTGGAGAGGAGGGAGCTGGCCTCTTCTCCCAAGTGACAGAGGACAGGACAAGAGGGAATGGCCTCAAGCTCTGTAAGAGGGGGTTCAGGCTGGATATCAGAAAAAAATTTTTCATGGGAAGAATCATTGGGCACTGGCAGAGGCAGCCCAGGGAGGTGGTCGAGTCGCCTTCCCTGGAGGTGTTTAAGGAACGGGTGGATGAAGTGCTGAGGGACATGCATTAGGGAGTGTTAGGAATGGTTGGACTCGATGATCCCGTAGGTCCTTTCCAACCTGCTGAATCTATGATTCTATGATTCTCTGTAGCAGGGGGCCATGGGGATGGTGTGGGCAGCCCTAGGGTTATAATTTTACAGTTAAAACTGCTCTACGGTCACCAACATGAAGGAGAAGGAGAGAGGTTTCTTTACGGCTCTCTGCCATTTTGTCTGGAGGTTTTCTGGAGTCAAAAGCAGAACTCAGAGTACCTTGAAGTATTAATCGGTCTCAGTGAGGATTGTTCCTGACGAAGCCTCCCCAGGGACTCGTTAGGTCTCATAATTGGAGGCCATGATTGCAGCAGGCAAAGGCACTGTGCAGGCAGCTGTGATGCTGAGGAAAGCCTGGGTTTGCTTGGAGAAGCAGAAAGGCCAAGCCCTGACCCCCAGTCACTGGGCAGGCAGATCTGGCTTTGACCACAGTGACACCAGTGCCGTGAACATTCCCACTTGCCTGAATCAAACTGGGCGCAGTTGTTCAATTTGGTTCTAAACACAGGACTCCAGAGTTCTGTGAGACATCAAGGCTCTCACACAGCTCCATGGAGTTGTACAAGGGTTGGGTCATAGATGGGCAGGGTCATAAAGTGCTCGGTCATAGAAGAGTGACAGAAAACATTGATGTGAGAAATCAGGTCAGAGAAGAGTCCCGTCGTAGAAGGGTGATAGAGGAGTTCTGTTTTAGAAGGTTCATAAAATTGTTTGATCATACAATTCTCATAGAAATGTTGGGTCATAGAAGTCTCAAGTTGTGGAGGGTTCAGGTCACAAAGTGGTGCTAAGAAGAGTCAAGTCACAGAAGTTGGTTTTGTTGAATTTTAGAAGAGTTTGGTCAGAGAACGCTCATAGAAAAACGAGTTCAGAGAAAGGTCAGGTCATAGATGAGTCATAGAAGAATCATAGAAGAATCAGGTCCTGAGGGATCATAAAATAATTGGACCATAGTATTATAAAAAAGTGAGACCATGGAAAAGTCAGGTAACATGTGTGTCCGGTCATGTAACGGTTGGTCATAAAGGGTTTGATCATAGAATATTTGGACCAGAGAGGACCTGAGTCATAGAAAGCCGTAGAAGGTTCAGAGTAGAGTTGGGTCATAGAAAGCTTGGTTCAAAGAAGTCTTGGGTTTTAGAGAGATGGGTCACAGAAGAGTTGGGCCATGAAAGACGTGTCTCATGCAATAGTTGGGTCATAGAGGACTCAGAGAGGAGTCAGATCACAGAGGGTCTGGTCATAGAAGGGTCAGTTAATAGCAGGGTTTGGTTCATAGACCAGTTGGGTCATGGAAGGGTTGGGTCCTGGTGGAGTTGGGTCCTACAAGAGTCTGGTCATAGCTGTGTCTGATCATTGAAGAGTTGCAGCATAGATGATTTGTGTCACAGTAGAGTCAGGTCACAGGAGAAACATAGAAGTCTTGGGTCATAGAAAGTCACACTACAGAAGAGTCAGAGAATAGTCAGGTCAAAGAAGGTCAGAGAAAGATTGGGTCATAGAGGGCTGGAGTCATAGAGGGCCTGGTCATATGAGAGGTGGGTCATGGAAGAGTCGATTCACACAGCAGTAATAGAAGAGTTCAGTCATACAAAGTTCATATAAGAGTTCAGTTATAGTTGATGTGGGCCATAGAGGACTCAAGTCATGGAAGTCAGGTCATAGAAAGCCATAGAAGCATCAGAGAAGAGTTGGGTCAGAGAAGGCTTGGTTCACTGAAGGCTCAGGTTTTAGGAGAGTTGGGTCATAGAAGGCACAGATCATAGAGGATTTGGGTCATAGAAGAGTCATGGAAGAGTGGGTTGATAGAAGAGGCAGGTCATAGAGGAGTTCAGTCATGGAAGGTATACACAATGTCAGGTCATAGAAGAGTTGTTTACAGAAGAGTTCAATCATAGAAGGTTTATAGAAGATTCAGGTGAGGTAAGGGTCATAGAAGAGTTGGGTCATAAAAGAGTCACAGAAGGGTCATGTAAACGTCAGGTCATACAAGAGGTCATCCGGTCATAGATGGGTCAAATCAGAGAAGGGGAGACTCGTATAAGAGTTGGGTCATGGAGGAGTCACAGAAGATGTGGGTCACAGAAGAGCTCAGTCACAGAAGAGTTGGATCACAGTAGTATTGGGTCATGAAAGGATGTTGAGACATAACGTGAGCAAGGAAAATCCAGTCCCCCTCTCTTTCTGACATCCACAAATGGGATCTGAGTGGACAAGGTCTGTGACTCAGCCTCTAGTTTCCTTGCTCATCCA
>NW_026527836.1:0-3776 GCF_017976375.1 Cuculus canorus
GGTCCTGAGGGGGTGGGAGGGGGAATATGGGGGGTTTGGGGGGTCCTGGGGGGGTGGGAGGGGGAATACAGGGGGTTTGGGGGGTCCTGGGGGGGTGGGAGGGGGAATATGGGGGGTTTGGGGGGTCCTGAGGGGGTGGGAGGGGGGGGACAGGGGGGTTTGTGGGGTCCTGGGGGGGTGGGAGGGGGAATATCGGGGGGTTTGGGGAGTCCTGATGTGTCCTGGAAGGGGGGTGACAGGGGGGTTTGGGGGGGCTGTTGGGATTTGGGGGGGCTCTGTGGATTTGGGGGGGGTCTCTGTGGATTTTGGGGGGGTCCCTAATGGCCCCCCCATATCTCCCCCCACCCCCCCTCAGGCATCGCCTCCTTCCAGTGCTGATGGGTTTGGGGATCCCATAGGGACGCTATGGGGGTTGGGGGGGGGGTGTTGGGATTTGGGGGGGCCTCTGTGGATTTTCGGGGGTCCCTAATGGCCCCCCCATGTCTCCCCCCCCTCAGGCATCGCCTCCTTCCAGTGCCTGTTGGGGTTGGGGGTGTGGAACCCGCGTGGCCCCGACCTCAGCAACTGCACCAGCCCGTGGGTCAACCAGGTGGCCCAGAAGGTACCCCAAAAAATAGGGGGGACCCCCCAAAAAAATAGGGGGGAACCCCGAAACAGGGAACCCCCAAACAGGAGCTGTGGGGTGGGGGATCCTTCCTCAGAGGACCCCGCAATACCCCCATCTTTGGGACCCCCCCAGGCTCTGAAGACCCCCACCCACCCTGAGACCCCCCAAATTCCCTCTGTGACCCCCAAAACCCCCCTGTACCCCCCAAACCCCCCCTGTACACCCCCAAAACCCCCCTGTACACCCCCAAAATGCCCCCATTGACCCCCAATTCCTGCTCCTTAGACCCATGGGGTGGGGGAATCTCACTCCAGGGTCTCCCCAAATCCCCCCATCCTTGGGACCCCCCCCAGGCTCTGGAGACCCCCACCCACCCCGAGACCCCCCCAAATTCTCTCTGTGACCCCCAAAACCCCCCTGTACACCCCCAAAATGCCCCCATTGACTCTTAATTCCTGCTCCTTAGACCCATGGGGTGGGGGAACCTCACTCCGGGGTCCCCCAAATCCCCCCATCACTGAGATTCCTGGGACCCCTCCAATCTCTGGAGGCCCCCACCTACCCCGAGACCCCCTCAAATTCCCTCTGTGACCCCCAAAACCCCCCCCGTACACCCCCAAAATGCCCCCATTGCCCCCCAATTCCTGCTCCTTCGACCCATGGGGTGGGCGAACCTCACTCCGGGGTCCCCCAAATCCCCCCATCACTGAGACTCCTGGGACCCCTCCAGGCTCTGGAGACCCCCACCCACCCCGAGACCCCCCCAAATTCCCTTTGTGACCCCCAAAACCCCCCTGTACACCCCCCATACCCCCCTGTACACCCCCAAAATGCCCCCATTGACCCCCAATTCCTGCTCCTTAGACCCATGGGGTGGGGGAACCTCACTCCGGGTACCCCCCAAATCCCCCCATCCTTGGTACCCCCCCAGGCTCTGAAGACCCCCACCCACCCCGAGACCCCCCCAAATTCCCCCTGTGACCCCCCAAAACCCCCCTGTACACCCCCCAAACCCCCCTGTACACCCCCAAAATGCCCCCATTGCCCCCCAATTCCTGCTCCTTCGACCCATGGGGTGGGCGAACCTCACTCCGGGGTCCCCCAAATCCCCCCATCACTGAGACTCCTGGGACCCCCCCCAGGCTCTGAAGACCCCCACCCACCCCGAGACCCCCCCAAATTCCCCCTGTGACCCCCAAAACCCCCCTGTACACCCCCAAAATGCCCCCATTGACCCCCAATTCCTGCTCCTTAGACCCATGGGGTGGGGGAACCTCACTCCGGGGTCCCCCAAATCCCCCCATCACTGAGACTCCTGAGACCCCTCCAGGCTCTGGAGACCCCCACCCACCCCGAGACCCCCCCAAATTCCCTCTATGACCCCCAAACCCCCCTGTACACCCACAAAACCCCCCTGTACACCCCCAAAATGCCCCCATTGACCCCCAGTTCCTGCTCCTTAGACCCATGGGGTGGGGGAACCTCACTCTGGGGTCCCCTCAAATCCCCCCATCCTTGGCACCCCCCAGGCTCTGAAGACCCCCACCCACCCCGAGACCCCCCTAAATTCCCTCTGTGACCCCCAAAACCCCCCTGTACACCCCCAAAATGCCCCTATTGACCCCCAATTCCTGCTCCTTAGACCCATGGGGTGGGGGAACTTCACTCCGGGGTCCCCCAAATCCCCCCATCACTGAGACTCCTGGGACCCCCCCAGGCTCTGGAGACCCCCACCCACCCCGAGACCCCCCCAAATTCCCTCTGTGACCCCCCAAACCCCCGTGTACACCCCCAAAATGCCCCCATTGACCCCCAATTCCTGCTCCTTAGACCCATGGGGTGTGGTAACCTCCCTCCAGGGTCCCCCCAAATCCCCCCATCCTTGGTACCCCCCCAGGCTCTGAAGACCCCTACCCACCCCGAGACCCCCCCCAAATTCTCTCTGTGACCCCCAAATCCCCCTGTACACCCCCAAAACCCCCTGTACACCCCCAAAATGCCCCCATTGCCCCCCAATTCCTGCTCCTTCGACCCATGGGGTGGGCGAACCTCACTCCGGGGTCCCCCAAATCCCCCCATCACTGAGACTCCTGGGACCCCCCCAGGCTCTGAACACCCCCACCCACCCCGAGACCCCCCCAAATTCCCTCTATGACCCCCAAAACCCCCCTGTACACCCCCCAAACCCCCCTGTACACCCCCAAAATGCCCCCATTGACCCCCAATTCCTGCTCCTTCGACCCATGGGGTGGGCGAACCTCACTCCGGGGTCCCCCCCCCCCCCGTTTTTTTTTTGTTGCCCCCCCAGATTAAGAGCGGGGAGAACGCGGCCAACATCGCGAGCGAGCTGGCGCGGCACACGCGGGGCCCCGTCTACGCCGGGGACGTGAGTTCGGCCGTGCGGCTGCTGGAGCAGCTCCTCGACATCCTCGACGCGCAGCTGCAGGCGCTGCGCCCCGTGGAGCGCGAGTCGGCCGGCAAGAACTACAACAAGGTGGGCACCCCAAAAAAAAATGGGGGGGGACCCCAAAAAATGGGGGACCCCAGAAATGGGGGAGGTCAAAAAACGGGGGAGGTCAAAAATAAGGGAGCTCAAAAATGGGGGGAACCAAAAAATGGGGGAACCAAAAAACAGGGAGGTCAAAATTGGGGAGCCCAAAAAAATGGGGGAACGAAAAAATGGGGGAACCAAAAAATGGGGGAACGAAAAAATGGGGGGACCAAAAAATGGGGGGACCAAAAAGTGGGGGAGGTCAAAAATGGGGGGACCAAAAAAGGGGGGAACCAAAAAATAGGGGAGGTCAAAAATAGGGGAACCAAAAAATGGGGGAACGAAAAAACAGGGAGGTCAAAAATGGGGGGAGGTCAAAATTGGGGAGCCCAAAAAAATGGGGGAACGAAAAAATTGGGGGAACCAAAAAATGGGGGGAACGAAAAAATGGGGGACCAAAAAATGGGGGGACCAAAAAGTGGGGGAGGTCAAAAATGGGGGGACCAAAAAAGGGGGGAACCAAAAAATAGGGGAGGTCAAAAATAGGGGAACCAAAAAATGGGGGGAACCAAAAAACAGGGAGGTCAAAAATGGGGGGAGGTCAAAATTGGGGAGCCCGAAAAAATGGGGGAACCAAAAAATGGGGGAACAAAAAAATGGGGGAACCAAAAAATGGGG
>NW_026527837.1:0-284 GCF_017976375.1 Cuculus canorus
TCAGCAAGCCTTAGATTGCTGTCTGACTCTGGCTACTGTTCAGGTGTTATGTGACAACATCCTGTGAAGGAGCTCAATATCCTTGCCTACGCTGTGGTTACCCTCATCTCCTGAATTTACTTCCCTCTTGAATCAGTGCCCATCCCCCAATTCCTTTCTCTTGTGAAATAGCCCACTTCTTGCTGGTCTTTGGACAACAAGAGAGAAAAAAAAAACCATCCTGAAAATTTCACCTTTTGTCTTAATTTATTGTTTCATTTTGGCAATGATCTTGAGGGATTATG
>NW_026527837.1:384-3342 GCF_017976375.1 Cuculus canorus
GGAGTGGGGGCGACACAGCTGGAAGGCAGCAATGCCTTTGCACTCTGCTCTCCCCGAGGTGCCCCAGCGAGCGGCTGGGACCTCGATGCTGGGGGAAAACCGACCCTCCCTGGGACCCGCGTTTCTGCCCCAGCCCTCGTCCAGCCCAGCTTCCCGGCATGTGCGCACTCACCACTGTCCCACTCCGTACTGCTCAGGGCTGCCTGCTGGCGCCTTTATAACCTCCCCCGTGGCTCATCCTTTGTGATGTCACAGGCGCCGGAGCACACCACAGGCTCCCCCCGCAGCCAGCCCCAGCCTTCACACACACACACCCCGGCTCCCCTCCCCCCACCAATCCCCCCTCCGGCTCAGTGACTTTCACCTGTCCTGGGCGGACTGCGCCCCGACGCCCACAAAGTACAAACTGCCCTGCAGGACAGGGCTCCCGGGGGCTCCCTTTGCAGAGCGCATAGGAGCCTCCCGAGCCCTTACAACTCATGGGTGCCCTGATTGGTGGATGCTTTACTCCGTGAGACCCCAATGCCATGAGGTGGCATTGGCTCCCTTGGTGCTGACCTGTGTGCTTGCGGACACAGGCGTGCCTTGGTGCCTTCGTGACACCAATGGGGGAGGCTGCTGGTGGGTATGCTGGTGGTGGCAAGGGGCCTGTCCGTGGCGGGATCTCTGTTTCTGCTCTGCCACTGTGACAGTACATTTCTAGAAGGCTTCTCAAAGCCTTACCCTCTGTGAGAAAAATTGAAATAATATTGTAATGATTGGAATAGGACATAATACTACACAATAATAACATTGTAATACCGCTGTTGCACCATAAACTGTATTGAAACAATACAGGGTCATAAGGCTTGGACAGCACTTTCCATTAGTCGTTACATGAAACATGCGGGAGGAAGAATTGTTACAGGAAACATGCGGATTCCGGGAAGAATGTTGTTTGGAAAGAACAACTTTTCACCTTTCTCTACCAGCTTTTTGAGGACATGTCATTTTAAACTGCTCGTCAAACAGCGGCTGTAATTTGTGTGGCTGAGCAACTTGATCCACTCAATTGCTCACCCACTTTTTAGATCTGCACTTTCTGTGCTCTCTCTTCAGCTTGCCAAACATCTCCTGCAGCTTGTAACTCCTCTTGGGGCAGCCAAAGCATGTCAAAACAGGGGCTACAGGGATCACAAACTCTTCTGGAAGAAGGTCTAGCCCTGGCAGAACTAACCAGCCCACCGCCCCCTGGCGTGAGGCTTTCCCACTCTCTCTGAGCCCACTAAAGCCTACTTTCCTGCCCCATGGGTGAGGGCAGATTCCAAAATGAGGAAGGCACCTGGAAAAAGAACTGCAAAAGCTCTAGCACCACAGTGAACTTTCTTCTAACGGCTTTAGGAAATGACTCAACAACGTGCTATTTCGGTCAAAACCTGCTCTCCATCGTCCCTCTGGCTCTCACCCATAGCTTGTCAAACTCATTGGGAAAGCTTCAGCAGTGTCATCAGCCATCGCTTTCAATAGTCTTCTGCAGAAATACCAAGACATCTTACCTTAGAGAGGGAACGCTTTGGCCAGAACTTAACCCCGTGCAGATACCAGTGCCCAGGAGAGCACCGTGACGGGTATTGCTGTTTATCGTTGGCTTGCTGCAGGGAGGAATTTTGAAACCGCAGTGCCTGTGCACTCAGGGCCAGGATTCCAGCTTTGCCACCACTGCCCAAAAGTCGACGAGATGACGGTCTGGTTTCGAATTTGTCCATGGGAGCTGCCAATCGCACCTCCAGTGGGACTGACTCAGTGGTGACCAAAGACCTTGGCAGCTCGTGTGTATACTTCGCTCCTTCCTTCTGCTGGGCGGTCGCATCTTTCACGCCGCTGTTGCCAGTGGCCTTTTAAAGCACTCCTGCTCAACATAGTTGAGCCCAACTACGGACAAACTGGGAAGACTGTTGTTTGGAGAGGCAAGAGTACCCGTAGCCATCACTTGAGGCTTTCCACAAGTGTAAGAGCACTCGGCCCTCTTATGTAGGAAATGAGGCGGGAAAGGGAAGGGGAGTGGCATGGCTGAGTCGAGACCTGCTGGTCCAACTGGAGAAGAGGGCACTGCACAGGCAGTACAAGCAGAGACAGGTAGCCTGTGACGTTTATGGGACACTGCCCGGTTGTGTAGGGATGAGGTCAGGAAGGCCAAGGCCCCAGCTGGAGCTTGAACTTGGCAAGGGAAGTGAAGACCAGCGAGAGGGGCTTTCACAGGTACGTCAGGTCAGAAGAGGAAGGCTAAAGGGAACACGCCCCCCCCACTCCCCCGAATGGTTTGGAATGTTGACCTCGTATCAAGAGATGAGGAGAAGGCTGAGGTACTTACCAACTGTTTTTGCCTCGGTCTTCACTGACAACTGCTCTCCTCACCCCTCCTGGGTCATGGGACAACAAGGTGGGGACCAGGGGGGTAAACCCCCTCCCACAGTAGAGGAGGATCAGGTTCGCAAACACCTGAGGAACCTGACCATATCTGAGTCCACGGGACCTGACGAGATGCATCCCAGAGTCCTGAAGGAATTGGCCGATGTGGTTGCCAAGCCACTCTCCGTGATATTTGGAAAGTCATGGCAGTCAGGAGAAGTCCCTGCTGTCCTGGAAGAAGGGTAATGTTGTGCCCATTTTTACAAAGGGTAGAAAAGATGACCCTGGGAACTACGGACCTGTCAGCCTCACCCTCTGCCTGGGAAGATGATGGAACAGATCCTCCTAGAAGACACGCTAAAGCACATGGAGGACATGGTGGTGATCAAGGGCAGACAGCATGGCTTCTCCAGGGGCAAGTCCTGTCTGACCAACCTCAGCCTAGTGGCTTTCTATGATGGGGTAACTACGGCAGTGGACACGGGGAACCAACCGATGTGATCTATCTGGACTTCTGTAAAGCCTTTGTTGCGGTCCCCCACAACATCCTTCTCTCTAAATTGGAGAGAG
>NW_026527838.1:0-3143 GCF_017976375.1 Cuculus canorus
CGAGGGGGGCGGGGTCTCAGCCAATATGGGGTGTGCTCAGCACCGAGGGGGCGGGGTCTCAGCCAATATGGGGTGTGCTCAGCGTGAGGGGGGCGGAGTCTCAGCCAATAGGGGGTGTGCTCAGCACCGAGGGGGCGGGGTCTCAGCCAATATGGGGTGTGCTCAGCACCGAGGGGGCGGGGTCTCAGCCAATATGGGGTGTGCTCAGCACCGAGGGGGCGGGGTCTCAGCCAATATGGGGTGTGCTCAGCACCGAGGGGGCGGGGTCTCAGCCAATAGGGCGTATGCTCAGCACCGAGGGGGCGGGGTCTCAGCCTGGGGGGGGCGGGGTTTCAGCCTGAGCAGGCGCTGCCGTTACAGGCACCGGTCCAGGTCCCGGTCCCGGTCCCGGAGGCGGTGTCCGAGCTGCAGGCGGCGCTGGCAGCCGAGCGGCGGGGGCGGGCGGCGCTGGAACGGGAGCTGGAGCTGCTGCGGGCGGCGGGGCAGGGGTTGGCCCGGTACGGGGCCCGGGGGCGGGGAGGAACCGGTATTGGGGGGGGGGGGGGAAACCGGTACGAGGGGGCGGACACAGACGATCCTTTGGGGGGGGGGAACCGGTACTGGGGAGGGGAACCAGTACGGGGAAACTGGTACCCGGGGGGGGGGGAACTCGTGTAGGGTCGGAACTGGTATGGGAGGGGGGAAACTGGTATTGGGTGGGGGTGTAACTGGTTTTGGGGGGGCTCTGGGGATGTCCCCCATAACTCTCCCCCCCCCCCCCAGGCGGCTGCAAGAGGCTGAAAGCCACAACCTGGAACTGGAAGTGAAGCTGCAGCGGCTGCAGAGCCCCCCCCCAGGACCCCCCCCGCCCCCGCATGCAGGCAAGGGCCCCCCCCCCCCCCCCCCCCAAAAATCCCTTGGGTCTCCCCAAAGCGCCCCCCCCAAAATCGCTTGGCAGAGATTGATCCCCCCCCAACACCCCCCCATCACTCAAATCCCTTACTCTCCCCACCCACACCTCCAGGACCCCCCCCCAAATCCCTTCCCCACCCTAAGCCCCCCCCCCAAATCCCCTGGCAGACCTCAACACCCCCCCCCCCCTCAAATCCCTTTTCCAACCCCCTCAGGACCCGCAAATCCCTTTCTTCCCCCCTCCAAAAATCCCTTGAGGGACCCCCAAACTCCTCCCCAGGATTTTGGGGAGGGGGGGGGGTCATTGCAGCCTCTCCCCTTCCCCCCAAAATAGGGGAGGGACCCCAAAAAAAACGGTGCTGGATCACTGTGGTCCCTCTGGGCAAACACTGACCCCCCCCCATATTTCTCTTGCAGGAGGTGCAGTGCCCCCCACGGACCCCCCAGCGGATGTAAGATTTGGGGGGGGTGGCGGGGGGGTGTTGGAAGGTTGTGGGGGGGGGGTCTGGGGGCTGCTGACGCTCTCTGCTCTCTCCGCAGCCCGGCACGGGGGGCCCCCCCTGGCTTTTCCGTCCCCCCCTGGGGGTGCCCCTATCGCGGCACCTCCTGCTCTGGGCACGGGTACGTGGGGCTGCGGGGCCACTGTCACATCTCCAGCTGTCACCTCCCCCCCACTACCTCACTGTCACCCCTCCCCAGACCCCCCCCAACCCCCCCCCCCCCACCTCATCGCCACCCCCTGCTACTGTCACCCCCCCCCTCTTCTGGGGACACCCCCACTGCCACGGCTGTCACTGTCACCACTGCCACTGTCACCCTTAGGGCCACCCCCAAACCTGGAGGGGTTGTGGGGGGGGGGTGTGTGTGACAGCAGTGACCCCCCCCTGGCAGGAAGGGGGGGGGGGGTGACAGCACCCCAGTGTCACCCTGACCCCCCCCCCCCCAAATATGTCCCCAGGTGCCCGGAGCCCCCCAAGAGTCACTACTGCTCTGCGCCGGCCTGCGTCCCCCCCCGGCGACAGGGACCCCCCCATGATGAACCCACCTTTCCCTATGGGGGGGGCCCTGACTCCCCTTTTCCCCACAGAGGGGGACCTGACCCCCCCCCCCATTATACAGAGCCCCCCCAAACCCCTGGGCACAAGGAGGGAAGGGGGGGGGGGGTCCTGCCCCCCCCCCCCCACTGGGTTTTGGGGACCCCTCCACTATCCAGACCTCCCCAAACCACTTAGGGGGGAGCTCTGCGCCCCCACCCCCCCACCCCCCCACTTCCAGAACCCCTGGGCACAAGGAGGGGGGGACTCTGATACCCCCCCCCCAGGTTTAGGGGACACCCTCACTATCCAGAGCCCCCCCCAAACCATTTAGGGGGGGGGGCCCTGACCTCTCTCATTGTACAGACCCCCTCCCAGGGGGCACCCTGGCACAACCCCCCCCCCCCCCCCCGCATCCCCCCCCAGGTTTTGGGGGGGCCCCCCCCCCCCGTCCAGTGCCCCCTCCCAAGCACTGGGGGGGGCCCCTTAGAATAATGGGGGGGGGGCCCACAGCCCCCATGACCAATAACGAGGGGCACTGGGACCCAACCCCCCCCCCCCACCCCCAATTTGGGGGGGGGGGCACCATCCCCCACCCCCCCCCCTAGTAATTTATTGGTAGGGACCCCCCCCTTTTTGCACTGAACCCCCCAATTATTTATGCCCCTCCCAACCCCCGGTTTTATGTGTGTGTGGTCCCCCCCCCCATTTTTACACCCCCCCCCCCCCAATTTTTTTGGCCCAGGCAAAAAGATGACAATAAAGTTGTGGTTCTGCATCGGCCTTTGCGTGGGGGGGGGGGGGGAGAGGCAATGAGGGGACACCGAAATGTGGCACCTGTGTCCCCCCCCCATGTGTCACCCATCGTGTCCCCAGGTTTTCACTCTCTATGTCCCCTTTGTCCCTTCTCTCTTATGTCCCCCCATGTCCCCACATCGGTCCCCCCATCCCTGTGTCCCCATCTCCGTCCCCAATGATGTCACCCATTGTGTCCCCCCATCTGTCCCCAATGATGTCACCCATTGTGTCCCCCCTTTGTCCCCACATCTGTCCCCATCTCTGTACCCAATGATGTCACCCATTGTGTCCCCCCTTTGTCCCCACATCTGTCCCCATCTCTGTACCCAATGTCACCCATTGTGTCCCCCTATGTCCCCCCCATGTCCCCCATCTCTGACCCCAATGATGTCACCCATTGTGTCCCCCCATCTGTCCCCA
>NW_026527839.1:0-2338 GCF_017976375.1 Cuculus canorus
ATATGGTACTTCATCCCATTTGCCCTCGCGCTTACAAATAACATCGATTGTAGGATGGTATTATAGTATAAAGCTCCATTTTCTGCCAACGAACCTGATCCTCTAAATTATACTGTGTCCACCATACATTACAATACTCAACCAATTTCTTGTTTTGCATGTCTTGCCCAAACCGCCCCTCTTTCCAATGCATCAAAATACACCGTAACGGTGGTGACCTGGGTATTGGGGGCATTTTATAGCGGTCCAGACCAACACCAAACAACA
The DNA here is from genome assembly GCF_017976375.1 of Cuculus canorus. NCBI lineage: Eukaryota > Metazoa > Chordata > Aves > Cuculiformes > Cuculidae > Cuculus > Cuculus canorus. Next base: position 268 of record NW_026527839.1, read on the forward strand.
TCCTGTTCAGGAATGGCCAATAGATAAGCAGGGATGTGAATGGCTGTGCCCGAGGCCTCGTCCACTTGGATCCCTTTCCTGTGTGTCTGAATTAGAGGGGAAATGGATTTCCCTTGGGCAGATTATTTCTTACCATCCTTCCATGACCTGACTCTTCAATGATCTGAATAATATGTGACCACGCCCATTTATTGCCCAAACTTGGTATGACCTGGAAATTCTCTGACCTGAATCTTCTATGACCCTTCTGTAATCCAATCCTTCCATCACCCAAATGAACTCTCACGTATTCTATGACCTGAATCTTCTATGACCCAACCCTTCTATGAAGCTTTTATGACTGAACTCTTCTCTTACTCCTCTATGACCCACCTCATGTATAACCTGACTCTTCCGTGACCCATCTCTTATATGATGAGGCCCTTCTATGCTGTAAGCCTTCTATGACCTTCTATAACCGCATTGTTCTCTGAATCATCTATGATGCAACTTTCTATGGCACAATTTTTTAATGACTCTTCTATGACAGGAATCATCTACTCTGCAACACTTGTATGATCAGACAGAGTTAAAACCAGACATTTTGATCACCCGACTCTTCTGGGATCCAACCCTTCCATGACCCAACTGTTCTATGAACCAACCCTTGTCTTAACTGACCCTTGCATGATCTGACTCCTCTACAACCCCTCTATGACCCCGACTCTTACACCTGCCATCTCTTGTATGACCCGACACTTCTGTGACCTGACTCTCCAAAGACTCGACCCTTCTATCACCCTTCTATGTCAACATGCTTCTATGACCCGACACTTCTATGATGTGACTTTTCTTCGATGCAGCGCTTCTATAACCCTTCCATGAGCCAACATTTCTAAGTACCTTCTACGACCAAACACTTCTGACCCAGCTCTTCTATCACCCCACTCTTCTGTGACACCTCTATGACCCGAGTCATCTAAAACCTAAACCTGCTGTGAAACAAGTCTTCTATGAGCCAACTCTTCTCAGACCCTTTTATGGTGTTCTATGACCCACCAAATCTAGCAATCTTCTATGACCCAACTCTTCTCTGATCTACCTTCTTTATGATCCAAATACTTTATGACCAAATCATTTTATGACCCAACCATTATATGACCTGGCACATCTATGAACTGATCCTTCCATGACTCTTCCATGACCAGATTCTTCTATGACTTGATTGTTCCTTAACAGTATATGACTCAACTCTTCTAAGAACAAACCCTTCTAAAACTGAAAACTCTCACATTTCTATGATTTGTCTCTTACAAGATACAAATATTCTATGATCATTTTATGTCCTTGATCTTCTATGACACAGCTCTGCTATGAAACTTCTACGACCCAACACTTCTACATCCTGACTCTTTGCACACCCAAGTTTTCTGTTACTCTTCTATGACCCTACCCTTCTATGACCCAACTCCTCTGCAACTGCATGGAGCTGGGGGAGAGCCTTGGCATCTCCCATAACTCTACAGGCCTGTGATTAGGATTCCATGGAATAACTGCTCTCAGTTGGATTCAACAATGTGAGAATATTCATGACACCATGTCTTTGTGGTCAAAGCCAGATCTGCCTTCTCAGGGCTGGAGGTCAGGGCTTGGCCTTTCTGATTCATCAAGCAAACCCAGGCTTTCTCAATGCCTTTACCTGCTGCAATCATGGCCTCTAATTCTCAGCTCTAACGAGTCTCTGGGGAGGCTTTGTCAGGAATTATCCTCACTGAGACCAATTAATACTTCAAGATACACAGAGTTCTGCTTTTGACTTCTTGAGAGCTTTGCTCCATCTCCTCTCAGCAGCTGAGGGCCAAGGACTCAGCAGCAATCCACCCTGGGTCTCATTAAAATACAGAAAGCCTTAACGAGGCTCTTTCTCCTCCTGGAGTTTTCTTCAGGTCTTCAAGCCTTGTACAGCTCATGGGAGTCATTTCCTACTGTGGTTAAAGAGGAAGATTTCAAAGTGCACCTAAGAAAAATATTTATTTATTTAATATCTATGTTTTATTAGTTTTCAGTTATAGAAATTTTCCCAATAATCATT
>NW_026527840.1:0-587 GCF_017976375.1 Cuculus canorus
TGATAGCAGGGCAAATTGTTAAGTTGTAGTAAATCTTGATTATATAAGGCGCAACTATGAAGTCATCGAAATGCAATGACATTGTACTATAATTGTTATGTCATAGAGGAGACAGGTGATATCAGGGCAAATTGTTCAGTCGTACTAAGACATGGTTATATAAGGCCCTACTATGAAGTCATCGAAATGCAATGACATTGTGTTATAATTGTTATGTCATAGAAGAGCCAGGTGACAGCAGGGCAAATTGTTAAGTCCTAGTAAGACTGGGAAGTAGAAAGACCAATTGTGAAGTCACCTAAGTACAGGCACAATGAAAAGAGGATTGTGATATCATAGAAGGGCAGGTGATAGCAGGGCAAATTATTAAGTTGGACTAAGACTTGGTTATATAAGGGCCAATTGTGAAGTCTTTGCAATGCAAGGACATTGAAATGATAATTGTGATGTTATAGAAGGGCCAGGTGATAGCATGGCAAATTGTTAAGTCGGACTAAGACTTGGCTATATAAGGGTCAATTCTGAAGTCATCATAATGCAATGACATTGAAGTGATAATTGTGATGTCATAGAAGGGCCAGGTGATA
>NW_026527841.1:0-12763 GCF_017976375.1 Cuculus canorus
TCCAAGGAAGTATTCAATTTATTTGTTTGACTAAGTGATGATATTGCAGCAGCAGCAGCAAAGTACCTCAAGTATTGAGACTGAATGTATTTAAAATGTTTTTCAGTCCATTCTGACTAAGCAGTTGCTGAGGAGAGAGATGTGTGATGCAGCTGTGGAGACAGAGCCCAAAGAGCATCCTTAGGGACAAGTGCAAGAACATTTCAACCTCTAAGGGTGCCTCTTGTACTCAGTTTGGAATACAGTGTTCCCGAGTGGGCCCTTGCTCTTGAGCTTTATGCCAGTTTCCTTTGAAGCATTAGAGTCTCCACTGTTCCTTATATTATAGTTGTGTCTGCACAGAGGCGTGGAGATCAGGGAACCACTGCATGGTTCTCCGTGCCTTGGGATATATACTGTAGTTGCTCCCTAATGCCTTAATCACAGGGATAATTCTTGTTCTCCTGGGAATTTTGCAAAGCAGCAAAGATGTGTTAGTGCATGAAGGATTTAGTCTTTGTGCTCATGGCAAAGCGATGGACTGCCAGCCCAGGTGGATGTTTAAAAGAGAAAATGGCCAAATAGTGTGGAGGCTCTAATTAAAAGGATGTTTTAGTCTAACACATAAAAACTGGTTAATAAGCTTGGCAAAGTCTGTGCTTTCTTTTCCACACTTCATGCAATGAAGTAAGCTATAAATAGTCTTTAAATAGCTGTAAATAGTCTTTTTTCCTCTTTTTTTCTTTTTGGTTTTTCTTTAGGCTCATTATTTCTTAGCAGCTACTAGTAAAAGATATCTGAGAATTGCTTGGGATATTTAATTTAATGCTTTTGTTTTAGAGGGAAGTAAGTTGACTGTTCAGCAGCTGTTAATTTTGATCAAAGTTAAAATAAACAGCTTTGGTAATGTGTTACTAATGTTTCTCCATTACATTCAGTTTTACAACTTTCAGTCCTAGAGTTTGTGATGTCATTTCACTGGCTTCCCAGGTGTGTTCTTCTCTGTCTTTCAGTCAACACTGAGTTTCTTTATCTGTCATTAGCAAGTGACAGAGGATAAAATACACTTTTGTATTGTAGGTTTCCACAAGATTTCTTTCTTTGTTTGAGTTTCAAACCTCTAATTCATGTACCACAACTATTTTCTTATTATGTGGGATGCTTTATGCTTTTTATGGAAAAAAAAAATATAGGAAATGAGGTGGCAATTAATTTCTGGTCCCCCTGCCTTTAGTAAGACAAGCATGTTTTCATACACTGCCTATGGAGGAATGAGCCAAGCTGGGAGGCTGCAATGGATGAGTTTGAATTGGAAGCTTAACTTTGGGTAGAAGCATACTGTGAGATAAAAGCTTGTGGAGAGAACATCTGCATCCTTGACATACTGAACAAACAGCTGACCTGATTGAGAATAAGTAACTAAGGTGCTGCTTTATCTTTTGCTGTTCCTTTCTACTCCTCTGCTCTTAGTTAGGAAAATGATGTCGATAAGATAGTAAAATTTGAAGACTTTGGGGGCCTTCACTTCTTTAGATCCTCGCTCCTTTTATTATTTGATCGTAGCTCCTTTTATTACGTTAAGATTTCTCTTACACAGGTAAAGCTCCCAGCTATATACCTCAAAAATGCGAGCAGAATTACAAATGCTTCTGCAAACAAGGACTTTAACAGCAAAAATCAGCTTTCCTTTCCCCCTCTGTAAGTGGTATGCTTCCGAAATTCATTGAAATCCTATGCTTGCAGCTACTCATGGAGGCAAGTAACAATACTCCTTGCGGCGTTGCAGGGATTAGTCAATATGTGTCTGGGCTTTTGGACCCTTACTGCTACTGAACTCACTATCGTATGTGACACTAAAAGAATTTTACAAACAAGTAAAACAGCAGCACTTTAATTTGCCTAGGAAAGCTATTAAATATAATTTTTCTTTAGGAAAACTAAGCATCTAGGTACATGTCTTCATGTAGCACACTTTTACTGTATTCTAAATTGTCTGTTTTTTTCCTCAGTACCAGTGAGCAAATGCAAACTATAATGTACATTGTTAGCACAGGTTACAGAGACATAAGTAGGACTACCATTTTAAGAAAAGACTTAAACTATAGCTGATATAAGTTCAGACGTAGGAAAAATACTGTAAGGAACACCTGGAAGATAGTAGTCTTTTAAGCAAATTATGATATCGCTTGTGATGTGATGTAGTCACATCATCAGCTGTGTGCACAACTGAATTGTTTCTATGTGCTTTATGTTAAAATCGTATTGCACGATCATCAGTACCCCTAGTATGTTTTAGAAATATGTTCATGATGCAAAATAAATGATTAAACTGTCTAATGAAGTTATGAGCAAATCTGTGGCAAAATTTCACCTTTGTGCAGCACAGAATGAGTGCAGTCAGCATGTTTAATTTATGTGTTCCTTGTGCGATTTCCCTTTTTCATTTTTTCATCTCTGAGACCAGAACTGAGTAAGAATTCTGCATGTTATTTATGCTGTTTTTTTTCCTTAATGTATTTGGATTTACAGACCTGCTCAGAGAAAAAGTGAAGCGTTAAGCTTTAGCAATTTAATTAGAAACAGTTATGGGATTGACTGGTTTCGGCAGCGTTAAGAAAAGGTTCAAGAAACATGAGAAAATAGTGAGCGGACCAAAGGTAAAATTATCAGAGGCAGCTTCTTTCAAAATGAGTTGTGATCTCCGAGTAACAGCAGAGGACAGCCTGAAATAATTTGCATGGCTCTCTTTGAAAATCCTGAGAATTGCTGAATTACCATGCTTAGCTTCCAGTACTTTATGACCAGCTGAAGAAGAAAGCGCTCCTCTTTGTAGTCAGGGAGGGCAGGGGCTTTCATGGATTGTTCTCATCTTTGTCATTGCAGAGGTATGCTCTGTTTGGATCCAAGGGCTTCTGTGCGACGCTTTTGGGAACAGTGCTATAGACACGCTTCTGTCCTCCTGCCTTCATTTAAGCAGACCATAACATATATGTCGCTTGTTTGTTGTGAGCACTCTTTGGCCCCTAATTTTTTTTTGAACTTGCACGATACCTGCACTTTCAGCTGTTAAATAAGAATGTATTTATCCTGTTTTGACAGCAACAAAAACATTGTATGCTAGATCTCTGGGTTCGCACCTGCGAAACAATTTGTATTTTGGAATAGCAATGTATTTAAATTATTTTAATATTCTAAAGGAGTTAGATACATTAGCACTTGTTCCTTTACCTGCTTGAATTAGGTTCTATCCTTGAAAACTTATGAATAATTAAGTATTTATAACAAAACCCATTAGAAAGTGGATGCAAGTTCGGTAAGGTATTTTTTGCTAATTCTATGAAAAATGAAGTTTTTAATTATAAGAAGAGTGATTTTTCATTACCATTTCAGAGTGCCCTCTGTACACCTTTGAATCAAAGAGCTGAAGATTTTAACATGTATTACTGAATATATATTTATTCAAACAGAATATTAAAGGGATTTGGCTTGACAGTGTTTTCCTTAGAACTTTGTTAGGAAAGTTGTTTGGAAATAGGTAAACCTACTGCTAATCTGAACCCTCAGAATTTTCAGTGGAAGTTTGTGGAAGTTTTGCTGTTGACGTTGTTAGACCCAGCATGTGAGTCAATCTTTGTTGTTCATTCTAACCAATAATTTAACAAAGTTGTATTTACAAAAATAGAAGGCTAAAACGAGTGAAGGCACCCAGATGTGCAGCTATGGGTTAGTCTGCAAGATTTTCCAGATACAAACCAGCTTACATTAGCTGTACTTGGTGGTGGAGGGAGGAGGTAGGGGCTGGAAATTACTCCCTCGTATCTGTTTTCACTCACCATTTGCATCGTGGATTATGTTCAGATACAGTGAAAGCATTAATTTTGCTCTGAAAGCAGAGCTTTTGGTGAAATGTACTTTTCTAGGCTGGAGTAGCAGGGGATGCCAGAGAGAGAGCTCATAGTATGAAACCTGACCGGTGGAAAAAACTGTCGCTATAAATAAGCACTAAAGAATAAGCTTGAGTAAAGAAACTGTGTATGTATAACAGGTTGATACCCTTAGGATTTCAGCTATAAAATTTTGCATGTAATGCAGAAATTGCTATGAGCTACACGATATTCTCAAAAAAAATAGTACCATTTTATGATTTTTTCAGAATTTTTCAGTTCTCTGAAGGTGTCGTATCCAGGAATGCAGGTATCTTTATTTGACAGAGTCTTTAGGTAAGGTTTCAGTTTTTATTTCTAATGTCTCTCAAATGTGTGGCAGAGGTCTGGGTTTGTTGTGCCCACCAATTTTGTAGACTTCAACAGTAAAATAAGTTCTGTGTCTCACAGCTGCTGTAGTATACTTTAATTGTATAACTAGATATAGAAGGACTTGAAATATTTGTTGTTTTTAAGAGCGATATTGAAGTCAAACGCTGTGTGCCTACTTAAAAAATCAAGCCGTATTGTTTTAAGTGCTGAAACACTTATTTATTTGTATTGTGCTTCATCTCTGACATGAATAACTTTAAGTAATGAGGGAGATAATATCTTCTTTGAATACTGATTGCTTTGCAAGCCCAAAGATAAAAAAAAAGCCCAGTTACATTTTATGAATTATTTCCAACGATGCTGAATAAGTGAATATTTTAAGAGAACTCCAGGTGCAGATATTAAAATAACTTGGCGCTTTAGGTACTGAGGAGTAATTTTCCTTTTACATGCAACTATTTCACTGTAGCAAAGTCAAATGGCCGTTGTCCTTGTCATGTGACCAAATATATACTTCATTTTTACCGTTTATGTCTTTTGAGACTAGACTAAAGTAGAAACATGTTTTCTAAGATCAAAGTATATATAATTTGTGTGGCAGTGCAAGCAAAAATTGAATTGGCCCATGTATTTCTTAAGCTTCTAAAATATAATTGACTTCTGCGTATCTATTTCTTAAATACTTATATCTGATTATTCTCTTTCTGTAGAGCTGAATGCCAAACCTCCTGAAAGCCAAAGCAGATTTTTCAGTGGACCCTGAGATGAAGGTATAGGTAATATTCCTGTTTAAAGAAAAGTTTCTTCCACAGAATTAATATACTGTCCTAACGTGCTCTGTTTGGATTGTCCACTACCATAGATTTCAAGTGCTGACAAGTATTGAAGGAACAGAAAAATGGAAGATGCATTAGGAGGCTGTGATTCTATTTTGCCTGGGATGGTTTCAAACAAGTTGGAGACGTGGTGTTTTTCTTACTGAGTTGAGCAGTTTTTCTTGTATGCCATTCATGGCTAGAACTGCATCTGTGTGAAGGGATTTCTCTCCTATTCCCATGCGAAGTCCTTTTGTGTTAGACAGAAAATGAAGAGATTTTACTGTAAATGCCCAACGTGTGATTTTTGTTAGAAATGAATCTTGGCAGTGTCTTGTGCCCAATGTGTTTACCCTCCTGGTGTACAGAAGGTTATGCACCAAGAAGGTTTTAGTTGCTCTGCCTCCCAGGAATTCCCTCCTGTGGCAAACAACAGTGTGGCTCTGATAGGAAAAATGATTTTGAAATTGTATTGCAGGATTCTGGACTTAATGACTTAATGTCTTCAGTTACTGTATGAACAACAGTGTATTTATGCTTATCTCATGCTGTAATTTGTTTTGTTTTGTTTTGTTTTCCCTTTGTTTTTGCTTTAGATTTCTTGCTAATTGTTGGGAAAGGAAAATCCTGCAGTAATTTTAAATATCTCTGTTTCCAGCTTGAATAAATTCTGCCAGACTAAGTGTTTCTCATCTCAGGAGAACCAATGTTTGGCCTAATCTCACATAAAAACTGGAGACTTGACTCTGTAAGATAGACTTAGGAAAGTGTATGTCAAGCTAAGTGTATTTTGCATTCTCTCTTTCCAGGTTACTTCTAATTTCCAAACTTGTAGGATTATAGCTCTGTTTCCATTGCAGTGTCACTTCTGCAGCTGGATGTGCCGGATCCCTCTTGCAGATATTTTCATCCCTTGTTTAGGATCTCATTGGTGCTTTAAAAGGAAGAGGTACCTCTCTTTCCTAACTGAAAAGGGGGTGAGATGAATTCACAGCTTGATTTCCCTTATTTTTCTCGGGCTAATTGCCCTAGCTCTGGTAAGGTCAGCTGTACCCAAGTTAAGCCTGGATATGCCACATCTACAGTTGCGCTGCACTCGCCTCTCTAGCTTTAGGAGGTGAGGGTATATTTTATTTCCTTGCTTTGCAAAAGTTTGAGCTTAGCTAGGAGGTATTTCCTAGCAAGTTGTGGAGAATCTGTTCTTTTTATTTAGGTAGAGGGGGCTTTTGGAACTTTGTGAATCAACGGTTGCAAGCTGGCTGCTTTAGTGATGTAGCATGTAAAAGCTTTTGATTGGTGCTCAAGCTTTCAACCCTGAAAGATCTGACTCGAGATGGGAGCGTTTCTAGGTATTTTGTATGTTTAGGATGCCAGAGATATACCAGGCTTTTGTTATAATGGAGATTCCCCCACAGCTGTGTTGGTTTCATTGATGTTAAGTAGATCTTTTGTTTTAAATATTGTATCATTAATACCGGGTGGTGCAACAACCTCGTAAACTACTGGTCAGGTGACTCGGGTTCGGTTTTGAAGGACGATTTTCAGACTCATGTGATGGTCTTTGTATTAAAAGCTGTTTTCCATCCAAAAGGCAGGCCTGCATTTGACATGCTTTTTAGCTGTTAGTTGGTTGATGCCCTGACTTTGGTAGCAGGGATGATAAACTCTAGTGCTTGCTTTGCTGAGTTAGTACTTCTCAAGTGAGGCAGAGGAATATGTTGTGGTGCAGGGGCCGGGTGGCATCCACCGGTCCTGATAGGGAAAATGCATCTTTGGAAGTAAGCTTGTGGGACTGACGGAGAGGTGTTTAAACCAGAATCTGTGGGGGAAGGGGATATGAACAGGATTGCTGAAGAGAAACGAAGGGTTGATGTTGACAGCAGGTGAAAAGAGGCGATTATCCCACTGTATGAGGCATCGGTGTAGCCTCACCGTGAGTTCTGGGTGCCATTCTGGGTTCCACGATTTAAGAAGGATGTGAAGGCCCTGGAATGCATCCAGAGGAGGACAACAAAGCTAGCGAAAGGCCTGGAAGGAATGTCCTACGAGGAACAGCTAAGGACTTTGGGTTTGTCTAGTTTGGAGAAAAGGAGGCTGAGGGGCGACCTCATTGCTCTCTACAGCTTCTCAAGAGGTGGGAAGTGGAGAGGGAAGTGCTGATGTCTTCTCCTGGACGTGCAGGATAGGATGCTTGGGGACGATTCAAAGCTGCGCCAGGGTATGAGGTTCAGGCTGGACATCAGGAAGCGTTTCTTTACTGAGAGTGGTCCAAAGTCCAAAGAGTAAAAGAAATGCACTTGAAGGCAGCCTGTACAGATAGAGATTTACGAAGACAGACACGGATACCAGCGTCCATGCAATCTAACCAAACTCTGTAATCCTCAGGGTGCCAACATACGATTATGTATTTATATCATACAATCATCCTGAAAACTTTTAGCCCGGAGGAGCAGCGGGAAACCCATGCATGCATCACAGGAGCTGTATCCCTCTGGCTTCCCTCTCGCATCTCCCCTCTGGTGCTCCCCCCCACCCAACCTTGCATCCCACTCTCTCTTGCATCGCCCTCCCCCTCTCTCGCACGCATCCCTCTCTCCCTGTCTTGCGCATCACTCTTGAATCCCTCGCATCCCTCCCCGGCATCTTTTCCCCACATCCCCCTCCATCCCTCCTCCATGTCCCCATTAACAGACTGGACATAAGGAAAAACATTTTCATGGAAAGGGACATTGGGCACTGGCAGAGGCTGCCCAGGGAGGTGGTTGAGTCACCTTCCCTAGAGGTATTTGAGGGACGAGTGGATGAGGTGCTGAGGGGTGTGGTTTAGGGATTGTTAGGAATGGTTGGACTTGATGATCCAGTGGGTCCTTTCCAGCCTAGTGAGGAAAGAGTGAGCTCTCCTCACCCGCTTGTCCTCTTGTCTCTCCTGCAGCATTTTGCCAATGACCTCTTTATCCCTGAGACCAACCAAAGTGCATTACTGGCGGGATATCTCCCTCAGGATATTCTACGTACAGTCGAGCGGGCAGCAGGGCAGGTGAGAGCCTGACAGGAACACGGAGATGTGTGCAGCGGCCACATCCTGCACCCTGCCTGGGGCTGTGGGGCTGCCTGTGGAGGCCCTGAGGCTGCCGCTGAAGGGGTTACTCTGCTCTTTCCAGAGATGCTTTGTCTGCAGCGAGAGCAGGGCCGCCGTCACCTGCCAAGAGCCAGGCTGTGACCGCAGCTTCCACCTCCCCTGTGCCATGGAGGGTGGATGCATCAACCAGTACCTTCCCGAGTACAGGTATTTCCTCTCCCTCCCTCCTCACTGCCACCAGGGAAGGACCCGGCACTTGTCACCTCACCCACCCCTTTCCTCTTCCCCCAGGTCCTTCTGCTGGGAGCATCGCCCAGAACAGTTAGCGAGGGTGGCTCCGGAGAAGAACACCACCTGCGTCATCTGCCTGGACCCTGTGGAGGACACAATGTCCTACATGACCATGGTGTGCCCAGCGTGCAAACACGCCTGGTTCCACCGGGGCTGCATCCAGGTACGAGCTGTTCTCTCGCTCTCAGGGCATGGCAGTTGCTCAGCGGCACCGCGGCCTCACTCGTGCTCCTTACGATTCTCCTGCAGGGACAGGCTGTGTGGGATGACATTTACTCGTTTTGCTGCCCCCTGTGTAGAGACGAGGAGTCATTTCTCGCGGAAATGCTCGTCATGGGGATCCGAGTCCCCTTGAGGTTGGTGTCCTTCTGTCCGGCTGACAGGACAGGAGACGGCAAGTGCTGTCCTGTGGGTCTGGGCTTCAGCTTCACAGAGGAGGTGGAAACGGTGCAGGGCAGGAGGAGCAGGGACGCCCTGCATCTGCCTCATGCCAGGGCAGCGGGGGCTCATCGATTTTCCTTTCTCCATCAGGCGTCCATCAGCAGAGAGCAGCAAAGACATCGAGGCTCTAATCGCGAGGCACAGCTGCTGCGATGCCAGTGAGTGCCTTTGTCCAGGAGGCAGGGAGCAGGTGGCGGAACACGGGTGAGTGGCCAAAGCTGCACACCGCGGCTCTGCACGGGATCTCTCTCTCACCAAGACCACGAGGCAGAAGGACTAAGAACAAAGCTCTGTCAGACTACACTTTGACCCCAGAGCCATGAACTCATTTTCTTCCACAGGCGCTGGGAGCTGCTCCTGTGCAGCTCCTGTGCTGCTGAGGGCACCCACCGACGCTGCTCCTTCTTGAGGAACACCACGACCCACTGGGAGTGCGACGGCTGTGCAGGCCTGGGCACTGGTAAGAGGCCAAGCACCCGGCTGTCCCCAGGCCGGCGGCCAGGCAAGGGCTGGCGGCGGGTGCCCAGGGTGGCCACGGCGGAGCCTCTCAGCTCCAGAAGGGCTGGGGGCACCGCTCTGGCCTAACCTGCCCCGGGCCTGTGGGACCACGCCCTTGACCGTCCTGCTTCCCCTGACAGCCTCAAGCGCCAGCTCGGAGATCACCGGAGCCAGGACTGACAGCCAGGCGGGATTGGGGCCTTCCCATGGCTCTCCGGCACCCGAGACCGGCACTGAAAGCCAGGAGGCATTGAGACCATCCCAGGGCTCCCAGGCACCACAGAACGACAGCCCCGGCACTGAGGGTGCCGGGCTGTCCCGTGGCTCCTCGGCGGTTGAGGGCAGCAGCCGCTCCAGCCCCCCTGGGCCCGACCGCCTGCGAGAGCGCACCCGGAGGCGTCGTCAGGCCCAGACTCCGTACACTCGGCGAAGGAGGGGCCGGGAGAGCAGCCGGGTGCCAGCACCGAGCGCCGAGAGCAGCACCTCCAGCCAGGCAGCGCTGGGGCCGCCCAACAGCTCCACAGTACCAGAGACCACCAACCCCAGGACGGAAAGCCAGGAAGTATCGGGACAGTCTGACATCACCACTTGAGACCAGCAACCCCAGCACCGAAAGCCTGGAGGCATCGGGACCATCCCAGGGCTCCCAGGCACCGCAGACCAGCAGTGCCAACACTGGGGGATCAGGGCTGTCCCGTGGCTCCCCGGTGGTTGAGAGCAGCAGCCGCTCCAGCCCCCCTGAGCCAAACCGCCTGCGAGAGCGCACTAGGATGCAACGTCACGCCCAGACTCCGTATACTTGGCGAAGGAGGGGCCGGGGGAGTTGCCGGGTGCCAGCACCGAGCGCTGAGAGCAGCACCTCCAGCCAGGCAGCGCTGGGGCCGTCCAACTCCTCCACAGTGCCAGAGACCACCAACCACAGGACAGAAAGCGAGGAGGCGTCAGGACAGTCTCCCACACCAACACTGGAGAGCAGTAACTCTGGCAACGAAAGCCACACAGCTTCAGGACCATCCCATGGCTCCCCAGCAACACAGACCAGCAGTGCCAACACTGAGGGATCAGGGCTGTCCCGTGGCTCCCCAGCGCTTGAGGGCAGCAGCCGCTCCAGCCCCTCTGGGCCCGACCGCCTGCGAGAGCGCACCCGGATGCGACGTCGGGCCCAGACTCCCTACCGTCGTAGAAGGAGGTGATGTGAGAGCAGCCAGGTGCCAGCACCGAGCGCTGAGAGCAGCACCACCAGCCAGGCAGCGCTGGAGCCGTCACACACTTCTGCAGCACCAGAAACCAGTGCCGTTTTATTCATCAGCGATAGAGGCAGCGAGATCGAGTGCACCCACAGCAAGTTTGCAGATGACACCAAGCTGAGCGGTGCAGTTGACACTCCTGAAGGAGGGGATGTCATTCATAGGGATCTGGACAAGTTGGAGAAGTGGGCCCACACAAACTTCATGAGGTTCAACAAGGCCAAGAGCAAGATCCTACACCCGGGTCAGGGCAATCCGCAGTTTCGGTACAGGCTGGGTGGAGGACGGATTGAGAGCAGCCCTGTGGAGAAGGACTTGGGGTGCTGATGGACGAGAAGCTGGACAGGAGCTGGCAATGTGCTCTTCCCGCCCAGAAAGCCAACCGTGTCCTGGGCTGGATCCAAGGCAGTGGGACCAGCAGGGTGAGGGAGGGGATTCTGCCCCTCTGCTCCGCTCTGGTGAGACCTCACCTGGAGCCCTGCATCCAGTTGTGGAGTCCTCAGCACAGGAAGGACATGGAGCTGTTGGAGCGCGTCCTGAAGAGGCCACGGAGTAAACAGAACCGCCATCAACACTGAGCCCCGGGGAACATCGCTTGTGACCGGCTGCTAGCTGGAGTCCTCCTGTGGCTGCCCAGCACTCGAGAGCAGCAGAAGCTCCAGCCCCCCTGGGCCCATGAGGATGCGAGACGCCTGCTTGCAACATGGAGCCCCAAATCCCTACAGCTGGCCTGGGCGCCAACGTGGCACCAGCCGTGCCCTCGTCCCCCACCGGTGCCCCCATCGCCCTGCAGCCGCACAATAAAGCTGTCTACTCCTCTCTGTCCCAGAAGGTTCCACGCTGGTTTGTCAGCTCCGTCCTCATCTCCCGGCCATGGGGTTGGACACGGCACGAGCGGACAACGCTCTTCGGGGTGACTGCTGCCTGAGCTCCCAGGCGCTGCCGAGCTACAGCGCTGGGCCGGAGCCAGCCGAGGAGCCTGGCTCTGAACCGCAGCGCTCGGTCCCCGGCACCGTTCCCCTCTGCCGGCACCGTTCCCCTCTCCACGGCGCTGGAAAGCCGTGAGAAATCTCAGAGTGCCCAGTGAGAAGGAGACCCTGAGCACAAGAGTCGGGCCGGGAAGGCGGCTGGTAGCAGAGAGTGGCTGGGGGCACTCTGAACACGGGAGCTGGAGCCTAAACTCCCTCCAGCCAGCACAGATGTGGATGCGGGACCGGCCGCGCACCCGTCCACAGCTGCTGGCCTGGCACATGGGGGGCTCTGTCCCGGCGCACCTCTCCCCGGTCACACTGATCTCTCCCCGCTGCCCAGTCTCTCCGATCTGCTCCTACTCCCCAGTCACACCGATCTCTCCCCAGTCACACCGATTCCCCCCCGCTGCCCGGTGACATATCCCTCCCTGTCTTGGAGCTGCTGTAGAGGGCTGCTGTCTTTTTGAGTCGAGGGGTGGGGAGGGGCCAGGTAGAGGTCTGGTGGCCACTCCACATCAGCGTCCATATCAAAGCCCACCTGTGCAGCAAGGATGAGTAGGGGAGAATGAGCCATTCTGTCTCTGCCACGCGTTTGCTTATCAGGATGACTAAACTGGCACCTGGCCACCCCCTCCCTTATCAGATTTACACCACAGATTTCAGAACAAAGACTCAGAGGTGATCCTCAAAACAAAAGGAATAGGAACAAAACAAAAGGGCTTGTGAATAGGAATCTACATATGTTGCACTTGGGTGATTTAGACTATGAGTTTTTGTGACGGAAACATCCTGATCTACGACCCTGGATTTTCGGGATTCCTACACGTTGGTGGAGATTGCACTGGCAGAAAGCAATCCCCTGTGTCCCATACCATCGGGCGCCACTGACCAAAGTAAAGGAGATGGGCCGAGTGGTACCGGAGATGTTATCACACCAGAAGGGACTATAAGAGAATGAGAGGAGCAAGCCTTAATCAGAGCTCCCTCTCTGCTGGTCTGAGATCCCCCACCGATGTCAACAATCTACGAACACTAAACACCGGTCTCCCCCTGGTCGGTCACTCCAGTGTCCCTCCGGTCGGTCACTCCGGTCTCCCTCCTGGTCAGTCACTCCGGTCCCTACTCCGGTCGGTCACTCCGGTCTCCCCCCGGTCGGTCACTCTCATCTCCCCCCCGGACGTTCACT
>NW_026527841.1:13263-237165 GCF_017976375.1 Cuculus canorus
AGCTGCATGAGAATCAGATCTCTTGCTGAACTGACACTGCACTTTCTGTTTAGGAGTCTGCTTAAGTATAGATAGGGCAGCTGCGACAGGACTGTGCTCAGGAAAGCTCGCTGGTGAATTGGAAACCTTGACCGTTAACAGCTAAGGGGAACGTGCTAGCCCAGAATGCTGCTGCTCGTTAGCTCTTTCTCCCGGGAGCGCTTTCATTGCAAACTGCAAATCGCGATTACAAGAACACTGTACTATAGATTCTTCATCTGTGATTCCCCTGTTCACTGCAAAACTTTTCTGCCTAACCCAATATAGGAAGGTTGCTTGTTTCCTAGAAAGCTGCATGAGAATCAGATCTCTTGCTGAACTGACACTGCACTTTCTGTTTAGGAGTCTGCTTAAGTATAGATATGGGCAGCTGCGACAGGACTGTGCTCAGGAAAGCTCGCTGGTGAATTGGAAACCTTGACCGTTAACAGCTAAGGGGAACGTGCTAGCCCAGAATGCTGCTGCTCGTTAGCTCTTTCTCCCGGGAGCGCTTTCATTGCAAACTGCAAATCGCGATTACAAGAACACTGTACTATAGATTCTTCATCTGTGATTCCCCTGTTCACTGCAAAACATTTCTGCCTAACCAACCATGGGAAGTTGCTTGTTTCCTAGAAAGCTGCATTAGAATCAGATCTCTTGCTGAACTGACACTGCACTTTCTGTTTAGGAGTCTGCTTAAGTATAGATTGGGCAGCTGCGACAGGACTGTGCTCAGGAAAGCTCGCTGGTGAATTGGAAACCTTGACCGTTAACAGCTAAGGGGAACGTGCTAGCCCAGAATGCTGCTGCTCGTTAGCTCTTTCTCCCGGGAGCGCTTTCATTGCAAACTGCAAATCGCGATTACAAGAACACTGTACTATAGATTCTTCATCTGTGATTCCCCTGTTCACTGCAAAATGTTTTCACCTAACCCAATATAGGAGGTTGCTTGTTTCCTAGAAAGCTGCATGAGAATCAGATCTCTTGCTGAACTGACACTGCACTTTCTGTTTAGGAGTCTGCTTAAGTATAGTTAGGGCAGCTGCGACAGGACTGTGCTCAGGAAAGCTCGCTGGTGAATTGGAAACATTGACCGTTAACAGCTAAGGGGAACGTGCTAGCCCAGAATGCTGCTGCTCGTTAGCTCTTTCTCCCGGGAGCGCTTTCATTGCAAACTGCAAATCGCGATTACAAGAACACTGTACTATAGATTCTTCATCTGTGATTCCCCTGTTCACTGCAAAACTTTTCTGCCTAACCAACCATGGGAAGTTGCTTGTTTCCTAGAAAGCTGCATTAGAATCAGATCTCTTGCTGAACTGACACTGCATTTCTGTTTAGGAGTCTGCTTAAGTATAGATTGGGCAGCTGCGACAGGACTGTGCTCAGGAAAGCTCGCTGGTGAATTGGAAACCTTGACCGTTAACAGCTAAGGGGAACGTGCTAGCCCAGAATGCTGCTGCTCGTTAGCTCTTTCTCCCGGGAGCGCTTTCATTGCAAACTGCAAATCGCGATTACAAGAACACTGTACTATAGATTCTTCATCTGTGATTCCCCTGTTCACTGCAAAACCTTTCTGCCTAACCAACCATGGGAAGTTGCTTGTTTCCTAGAAAGCTGCATGAGAATCAGATCTCTTGCTGAACTGACACTGCACTTTCTGTTTAGGAGTCTGCTTAAGTATAGATATGGGCAGCTGCGACAGGACTGTGCTCAGGAAAGCTCGCTGGTGAATTGGAAACCTTGACCGTTAACAGCTAAGGGGAACGTGCTAGCCCAGAATGCTGCTGCTCGTTAGCTCTTTCTCCCGGGAGCGCTTTCATTGCAAACTGCAAATCGCGATTACAAGAACACTGTACTATAGATTCTTCATCTGTGATTCCCCTGTTCACTGCAAAACTTTTCTCCTAACCCAATATAGGAAGGAACTTGTTTCCTACAAAGCTGCATGAGAATCAGATCTCTTGCTGAACTGACACTGCACTTTCTGTTTAGGAGTCTGCTTAAGTATAGTTAGGGCAGCTGCGACAGGACTGTGCTCAGGAAAGCTCGCTGGTGAATTGGAAACCTTGACCGTTAACAGCTAAGGGGAACGTGCTAGCCCAGAATGCTGCTGCTCGTTAGCTCTTTCTCCCGGGAGCGCTTTCATTGCAAACTGCAAATCGCGATTACAAGAACACTGTACTATAGATTCTTCATCTGTGATTCCCCTGTTCACTGCAAAACATTTCTGCCTAACCAACCATGGGAAGTTGCTTGTTTCCTAGAAAGCTGCATGAGAATCAGATCTCTTGCTGAACTGACACTGCACTTCTGTTTAGGAGTCTGCTTAAGTATAGATAGGGCAGCTGCGACAGGACTGTGCTCAGGAAAGCTCGCTGGTGAATTGGAAACCTTGACCGTTAACAGCTAAGGGGAACGTGCTAGCCCAGAATGCTGCTGCTCGTTAGCTCTTTCTCCCGGGAGCGCTTTCATTGCAAACTGCAAATCGCGATTACAAGAACACTGTACTATAGATTCTTCATCTGTGATTCCCCTGTTCACTGCAAAACCTTTCTGCCTAACCCAATATAGGAAGTTGCTTGTTTCCTAGAAAGCTGCATGAGAATCAGATCTCTTGCTGAACTGACACTGCACTTTCTGTTTAGGAGTCTGCTTAAGTATAGATTGGGCAGCTGCGACAGGACTGTGCTCAGGAAAGCTCGCTGGTGAATTGGAAACCTTGACCGTTAACAGCTAAGGGGAACGTGCTAGCCCAGAATGCTGCTGCTCGTTAGCTCTTTCTCCCGGGAGCGCTTTCATTGCAAACTGCAAATCGCGATTACAAGAACACTGTACTATAGATTCTTCATCTGTGATTCCCCTGTTCACTGCAAAACCTTTCTGCCTAACCAACTATAGGAAGGTTGCTTGTTTCCTAGAAAGCTGCATTAGAATCAGATCTCTTGCTGAACTGACACTGCACTTTCTGTTTAGGAGTCTGCTTAAGTATAGATTAGGGCAGCTGCGACAGGACTGTGCTCAGGAAAGCTCGCTGGTGAATTGGAAACCTTGACCGTTAACAGCTAAGGGGAACGTGCTAGCCCAGAATGCTGCTGCTCGTTAGCTCTTTCTCCCGGGAGCGCTTTCATTGCAAACTGCAAATCGCGATTACAAGAACACTGTACTATAGATTCTTCATCTGTGATTCCCCTGTTCACTGCAAAACTTTTCTGCCTAACCAATATAGGGAAGGTTGCTTGTTTCCTAGAAAGCTGCATGAGAATCAGATCTCTTGCTGAACTGACACTGCACTTTCTGTTTAGGAGTCTGCTTAAGTATAGATAGGGCAGCTGCGACAGGACTGTGCTCAGGAAAGCTCGCTGGTGAATTGGAAACCTTGACCGTTAACAGCTAAGGGGAACGTGCTAGCCCAGAATGCTGCTGCTCGTTAGCTCTTTCTCCCGGGAGCGCTTTCATTGCAAACTGCAAATCGCGATTACAAGAACACTGTACTATAGATTCTTCATCTGTGATTCCCCTGTTCACTGCAAAACCTTTCTGCCTAACCAACCATGGGAAGTTGCTTGTTTCCTAGAAAGCTGCATTAGAATCAGATCTCTTCCTGAACTGACACTGCACTTTCTGTTTAGGAGTCTGCTTAAGTATAGTTAGGGCAGCTGCGACAGGACTGTGCTCAGGAAAGCTCGCTGGTGAATTGGAAACCTTGACCGTTAACAGCTAAGGGGAACGTGCTAGCCCAGAATGCTGCTGCTCGTTAGCTCTTTCTCCCGGGAGCGCTTTCATTGCAAACTGCAAATCGCGATTACAAGAACACTGTACTATAGATTCTTCATCTGTGATTCCCCTGTTCACTGCAAAACTTTTCTGCCTAACCCAATATAGGAAGTTGCTTGTTTCCTAGAAAGCTGGTTGAGAATCAGATCTCTTGCTGAACTGACATTGCATTTTCTGTTTAGGAGTCTGCTTAAGTATAGTTAGGGCAGCTGCGACAGGACTGTGCTCAGGAAAGCTCGCTGGTGAATTGGAAACCTTGACCGTTAACAGCTAAGGGGAACGTGCTAGCCCAGAATGCTGCTGCTCGTTAGCTCTTTCTCCCGGGAGCGCTTTCATTGCAAACTGCAAATCGCGATTACAAGAACACTGTACTATAGATTCTTCATCTGTGATTCCCCTGTTCACTGCAAAACATTTCTGCCTAACCAACCATTGTCACTATGCTTGTTTCCTAGAAAGCTGCATTAGAATTAGATCTCTTGCTGAACTGACACTGCACTGTCTGTTTAGGAGTCTGCTTATGTATAGATAGGGCAGCTGCGACAGGACTGTGCTCAGGAAAGCTCGCTGGTGAATTGGAAACCTTGACCGTTAACAGCTAAGGGGAACGTGCTAGCCCAGAATGCTGCTGCTCGTTAGCTCTTTCTCCCGGGAGCGCTTTCATTGCAAACTGCAAATCGCGATTACAAGAACACTGTACTATAGATTCTTCATCTGTGATTCCCCTGTTCACTGCAAAACCTTTCTGCCTAAACCAACATTGGGAAGTTGCTTGTTTCCTAGAAACATGCCTGAGAATCAGATCTCTTGCTGAACTGACACTGCACTTTCTGTTTAGGAGTCTGCTTAAGTATAGATAGGGCAGCTGCGACAGGACTGTGCTCAGGAAAGCTCGCTGGTGAATTGGAAACCTTGACCGTTAACAGCTAAGGGGAACGTGCTAGCCCAGAATGCTGCTGCTCGTTAGCTCTTTCTCCCGGGAGCGCTTTCATTGCAAACTGCAAATCGCGATTACAAGAACACTGTACTATAGATTCTTCATCTGTGATTCCCCTGTTCACTGCAAAACCTTTCTGCCTAACCAACCATGGGAAGTTGCTTGTTTCCTAGAAAGCTGCATTAGAATCAGATCTCTTGCTGAACTGACACTGCACTTTCTGTTTAGGAGTCTGCTTAAGTATAGATATGGCAGCTGCGACAGGACTGTGCTCAGGAAAGCTCGCTGGTGAATTGGAAACCTTGACCGTTAACAGCTAAGGGGAACGTGCTAGCCCAGAATGCTGCTGCTCGTTAGCTCTTTCTCCCGGGAGCGCTTTCATTGCAAACTGCAAATCGCGATTACAAGAACACTGTACTATAGATTCTTCATCTGTGATTCCCCTGTTCACTGCAAAACCTTTCTGCCTAACCCAATAAAGGAAGTTGCTTGTTTCCTAGAAAGCTGCATGAGAATCAGATCTCTTGCTGAACTGACACTGCACTTTCTGTTTAGGAGTCTGCTTAAGTATAGATAGGGCAGCTGCGACAGGACTGTGCTCAGGAAAGCTCGCTGGTGAATTGGAAACCTTGACCGTTAACAGCTAAGGGGAACGTGCTAGCCCAGAATGCTGCTGCTCGTTAGCTCTTTCTCCCGGGAGCGCTTTCATTGCAAACTGCAAATCGCGATTACAAGAACACTGTACTATAGATTCTTCATCTGTGATTCCCCTGTTCACTGCAAAACATTTCTGCCTAACCAACCATGGGAAGTTGCTTGTTTCCTAGAAAGCTGCATTAGAATCAGATCTCTTGCTGAACTGACACTGCACTTTCTGTTTAGGAGTCTGCTTAAGTATAGATTAGGGCAGCTGCGACAGGACTGTGCTCAGGAAAGCTCGCTGGTGAATTGGAAACCTTGACCGTTAACAGCTAAGGGGAACGTGCTAGCCCAGAATGCTGCTGCTCGTTAGCTCTTTCTCCCGGGAGCGCTTTCATTGCAAACTGCAAATCGCGATTACAAGAACACTGTACTATAGATTCTTCATCTGTGATTCCCCTGTTCACTGCAAAACTTTTCTGCCTAACCCAATATAGGTAAATTGCTTGTTTCCTAGAAAGCTGCATTAGAATCAGATCTCTTGCTGAACTGACACTGCACTTTCTGTTTAGGAGTCTGCTTAAGTATAGATAGGGCAGCTGCGACAGGACTGTGCTCAGGAAAGCTCGCTGGTGAATTGGAAACCTTGACCGTTAACAGCTAAGGGGAACGTGCTAGCCCAGAATGCTGCTGCTCGTTAGCTCTTTCTCCCGGGAGCGCTTTCATTGCAAACTGCAAATCGCGATTACAAGAACACTGTACTATAGATTCTTCATCTGTGATTCCCCTGTTCACTGCAAAACTTTTCTGCTGAACCAACCGTGGGAAGGTTGCTTGTTTCCTAGAAAGCTGCATTAGAATCAGATCTCTTGCTGAACTGACACTGCACTTTCTGTTTAGGAGTCTGCTTAAGTATAGATAGGGCAGCTGCGACAGGACTGTGCTCAGGAAAGCTCGCTGGTGAATTGGAAACCTTGACCGTTAACAGCTAAGGGGAACGTGCTAGCCCAGAATGCTCCTGCTCGTTAGCTCTTTCTCCCGGGAGCGCTTTCATTGCAAACTGCAAATCGCGATTACAAGAACACTGTACTATAGATTCTTCATCTGTGATTCCCCTGTTCACTGCAAAACTTTTCTGCCTAACCCAATATAGGGAAGTTGCTTGTTTCCTAGAAAGCTGCATTAGAATCAGATCTCTTGCTGAACTGACACTGCACTTTCTGTTTAGGAGTCTGCTTAAGTATAGATAGGGCAGCTGCGACAGGACTGTGCTCAGGAAAGCTCGCTGGTGAATTGGAAACCTTGACCGTTAACAGCTAAGGGGAACGTGCTAGCCCAGAATGCTGCTGCTCGTTAGCTCTTTCTCCCGGGAGCGCTTTCATTGCAAACTGCAAATCGCGATTACAAGAACACTGTACTATAGATTCTTCATCTGTGATTCCCCTGTTCACTGCAAAACCTTTCTGCCTAACCAACATAGGGAAGTTGCTTGTTTCCTAGAAAGCTGCATGAGAATCAGATCTCTTGCTGAACTGACACTGCACTTTCTGTTTAGGAGTCTGCTTAAGTATAGATAGGGCAGCTGCGACAGGACTGTGCTCAGGAAAGCTCGCTGGTGAATTGGAAACCTTGACCGTTAACAGCTAAGGGGAACGTGCTAGCCCAGAATGCTGCTGCTCGTTAGCTCTTTCTCCCGGGAGCGCTTTCATTGCAAACTGCAAATCGCGATTACAAGAACACTGTACTATAGATTCTTCATCTGTGATTCCCCTGTTCACTGCAAAACATTTCTGCCTAACCAACCATGGGAAGTTGCTTGTTTCCTAGAATGCTGCATTAGAATCAGATCTCTTGCTGAACTGACACTGCTCTTTCTGTTTAGGAGTCTGCTTAAGTATAGTTAGGGCAGCTGCGACAGGACTGTGCTCAGGAAAGCTCGCTGGTGAATTGGAAACCTTGACCGTTAACAGCTAAGGGGAACGTGCTAGCCCAGAATGCTGCTGCTCGTTAGCTCTTTCTCCCGGGAGCGCTTTCATTGCAAACTGCAAATCGCGATTACAAGAACACTGTACTATAGATTCTTCATCTGTGATTCCCCTGTTCACTGCAAAACATTTCTGCCTAACCAACAGAGGGAAGTTGCTTGTTTCCTAGAAAGCTGCATTAGAATCAGATCTCTTGCTGAACTGACACTGCACTTCTGTTTAGGAGTCTGCTTAAGTATAGATAGGGCAGCTGCGACAGGACTGTGCTCAGGAAAGCTCGCTGGTGAATTGGAAACCTTGACCGTTAACAGCTAAGGGGAACGTGCTAGCCCAGAATGCTGCTGCTCGTTAGCTCTTTCTCCCGGGAGCGCTTTCATTGCAAACTGCAAATCGCGATTACAAGAACACTGTACTATAGATTCTTCATCTGTGATTCCCCTGTTCACTGCAAAACTTTTCTGCCTGAGGAACCGTGAGAAGTTGCTTGTTTCCTAGAAAGCTGCATGAGAATCAGATCTCTTGCTGAACTGACACTGCACTTTCTGTTTAGGAGTCTGCTTAAGTATAGATAGGGCAGCTGCGACAGGACTGTGCTCAGGAAAGCTCGCTGGTGAATTGGAAACCTTGACCGTTAACAGCTAAGGGGAACGTGCTAGCCCAGAATGCTGCTGCTCGTTAGCTCTTTCTCCCGGGAGCGCTTTCATTGCAAACTGCAAATCGCGATTACAAGAACACTGTACTATAGATTCTTCATCTGTGATTCCCCTGTTCACTGCAAAACCTTTCTGCCTAACCAACCATGTGAAGTTGCTTGTTTCCTAGAAAGCTGCATTAGAATCAGATCTCTTGCTGAACTGACACTGTACTTCTGTTTAGGAGTCTGCTTAAGTATAGATTAGGGCAGCTGCGACAGGACTGTGCTCAGGAAAGCTCGCTGGTGAATTGGAAACCTTGACCGTTAACAGCTAAGGGGAACGTGCTAGCCCAGAATGCTGCTGCTCGTTAGCTCTTTCTCCCGGGAGCGCTTTCATTGCAAACTGCAAATCGCGATTACAAGAACACTGTACTATAGATTCTTCATCTGTGATTCCCCTGTTCACTGCAAAATGTTTTCTCCTAACCCAATATAGGAGGTTGCTTGTTTCCTAGAAAGCTGCATGAGAATCAGATCTCTTGCTGAACTGACACTGCACTTTCTGTTTAGGAGTCTGCTTAAGTATAGATAGGGCAGCTGCGACAGGACTGTGCTCAGGAAAGCTCGCTGGTGAATTGGAAACCTTGACCGTTAACAGCTAAGGGGAACGTGCTAGCCCAGAATGCTGCTGCTCGTTAGCTCTTTCTCCCGGGAGCGCTTTCATTGCAAACTGCAAATCGCGATTACAAGAACACTGTACTATAGATTCTTCATCTGTGATTCCCCTGTTCACTGCAAAACCTTTCTGCCTAACCAACCATGGGAAGTTGCTTGTTTCCTAGAAAGCTGCATTAGAATCAGATCTCTTGCTGAACTGACACTGCACTTCTGTTTAGGAGTCTGCTTAAGTATAGATATGGGCAGCTGCGACAGGACTGTGCTCAGGAAAGCTCGCTGGTGAATTGGAAACCTTGACCGTTAACAGCTAAGGGGAACGTGCTAGCCCAGAATGCTGCTGCTCGTTAGCTCTTTCTCCCGGGAGCGCTTTCATTGCAAACTGCAAATCGCGATTACAAGAACACTGTACTATAGATTCTTCATCTGTGATTCCCCTGTTCACTGCAAAACATTTCTGCCTAACCCAATATAGGAGGTTGCTTGTTTCCTAGAAAGCTGCATTAGAATCAGATCTCTTGCTGAACTGACACTGCACTTTCTGTTTAGGAGTCTGCTTAAGTATAGATAGGGCAGCTGCGACAGGACTGTGCTCAGGAAAGCTCGCTGGTGAATTGGAAACCTTGACCGTTAACAGCTAAGGGGAACGTGCTAGCCCAGAATGCTGCTGCTCGTTAGCTCTTTCTCCCGGGAGCGCTTTCATTGCAAACTGCAAATCGCGATTACAAGAACACTGTACTATAGATTCTTCATCTGTGATTCCCCTGTTCACTGCAAAACCTTTCTGCCTAACCAAGCATGGGAAGTTGCTTGTTTCCTAGAAAGCTGCATTAGAATCAGATCTCTTGCTGAACTGACACTGCACTTTCTGTTTAGGAGTCTGCTTAAGTATAGATAGGGCAGCTGCGACAGGACTGTGCTCAGGAAAGCTCGCTGGTGAATTGGAAACCTTGACCGTTAACAGCTAAGGGGAACGTGCTAGCCCAGAATGCTGCTGCTCGTTAGCTCTTTCTCCCGGGAGCGCTTTCATTGCAAACTGCAAATCGCGATTACAAGAACACTGTACTATAGATTCTTCATCTGTGATTCCCCTGTTCACTGCAAAACCTTTCTGCCTAACCAACCATGGGAAGTTGCTTGTTTCCTAGAAAGCTGCATTAGAATCAGATCTCTTGCTGAACTGACACTGCACTTTCTGTTTAGGAGTCTGCTTAAGTATAGATAGGGCAGCTGCGACAGGACTGTGCTCAGGAAAGCTCGCTGGTGAATTGGAAACCTTGACCGTTAACAGCTAAGGGGAACGTGCTAGCCCAGAATGCTGCTGCTCGTTAGCTCTTTCTCCCGGGAGCGCTTTCATTGCAAACTGCAAATCGCGATTACAAGAACACTGTACTATAGATTCTTCATCTGTGATTCCCCTGTTCACTGCAAAAATGTTTTCACCTAACCCAATATAGGAGGTTGCTTGTTTCCTAGAAAGCTGCATTAGAATCAGATCTCTTGCTGAACTGACACTGCACTTTCTGTTTAGGAGTCTGCTTAAGTATAGATAGGGCTGCTGCGACAGGACTGTGCTCAGGAAAGCTCGCTGGTGAATTGGAAACCTTGACCGTTAACAGCTAAGGGGAACGTGCTAGCCCAGAATGCTGCTGCTCGTTAGCTCTTTCTCCCGGGAGCGCTTTCATTGCAAACTGCAAATCGCGATTACAAGAACACTGTACTATAGATTCTTCATCTGTGATTCCCCTGTTCACTGCAAAACCTTTCTGCCTAACCAACCATGGGAAGTTGCTTGTTTCCTAGAAAGCTGCATTAGAATCAGATCTCTTGCTGAACTGACACTGCACTTTCTGTTTAGGAGTCTGCTTAAGTATAGATAGGGCAGCTGCGACAGGACTGTGCTCAGGAAAGCTCGCTGGTGAATTGGAAACCTTGACCGTTAACAGCTAAGGGGAACGTGCTAGCCCAGAATGCTGCTGCTCGTTAGCTCTTTCTCCCGGGAGCGCTTTCATTGCAAACTGCAAATCGCGATTACAAGAACACTGTACTATAGATTCTTCATCTGTGATTCCCCTGTTCACTGCAAAACCTTTTCTCCTAACCCAATATAGGAAGGTTGCTTGTTTCCTAGAAAGCTGCATGAGAATCAGATCTCTTGCTGAACTGACACTGCACTCTCTGTTTAGGAGTCTGCTTAAGTATAGATTAGGGCAGCTGCGACAGGACTGTGCTCAGGAAAGCTCGCTGGTGAATTGGAAACCTTGACCGTTAACAGCTAAGGGGAACGTGCTAGCCCAGAATGCTGCTGCTCGTTAGCTCTTTCTCCCGGGAGCGCTTTCATTGCAAACTGCAAATCGCGATTACAAGAACACTGTACTATAGATTCTTCATCTGTGATTCCCCTGTTCACTGCAAAACCTTTCTGCCTAACCAACCATCGGGAAGTTGCTTGTTTCCTAGAAAGCTGCCTGAGAATCAGATCTCTTGCTGAACTGACACTGCACTTTCTGTTTAGGAGTCTGCTTAAGTATAGATTGGGCAGCTGCGACAGGACTGTGCTCAGGAAAGCTCGCTGGTGAATTGGAAACCTTGACCGTTAACAGCTAAGGGGAACGTGCTAGCCCAGAATGCTGCTGCTCGTTAGCTCTTTCTCCCGGGAGCGCTTTCATTGCAAACTGCAAATCGCGATTACAAGAACACTGTACTATAGATTCTTCATCTGTGATTCCCCTGTTCACTGCAAAACTTTTCTGCCTAACCAAACATTGGGAAGTTGCTTGTTTCCTAGAAAGCTGCATTAGAATCAGATCTCTTGCTGAACTGACACTGCACTTTCTGTTTAGGAGTCTGCTTAAGTATAGATTGGGCAGCTGCGACAGGACTGTGCTCAGGAAAGCTCGCTGGTGAATTGGAAACCTTGACCGTTAACAGCTAAGGGGAACGTGCTAGCCCAGAATGCTGCTGCTCGTTAGCTCTTTCTCCCGGGAGCGCTTTCATTGCAAACTGCAAATCGCGATTACAAGAACACTGTACTATAGATTCTTCATCTGTGATTCCCCTGTTCACTGCAAAACCTTTCTGCCTAACCAGCCATGGGAAGTTGCTTGTTTCCTAGAAAGCTGCATGAGAATCAGATCTCTTGCTGAACTGACACTGCACTTTCTGTTTAGGAGTCTGCTTAAGTATAGATAGGGCAGCTGCGACAGGACTGTGCTCAGGAAAGCTCGCTGGTGAATTGGAAACCTTGACCGTTAACAGCTAAGGGGAACGTGCTAGCCCAGAATGCTGCTGCTCGTTAGCTCTTTCTCCCGGGAGCGCTTTCATTGCAAACTGCAAATCGCGATTACAAGAACACTGTACTATAGATTCTTCATCTGTGATTCCCCTGTTCACTGCAAAATTGTTTTTCCTAACCAACATTGGGAAGTTGCTTGTTTCCTAGAAAGCTGCATTAGAATCAGATCTCTTGCTGAACTGACACTGCACTTTCTGTTTAGGAGTCTGCTTAAGTATAGATAGGGCAGCTGCGACAGGACTGTGCTCAGGAAAGCTCGCTGGTGAATTGGAAACCTTGACCGTTAACAGCTAAGGGGAACGTGCTAGCCCAGAATGCTGCTGCTCGTTAGCTCTTTCTCCCGGGAGCGCTTTCATTGCAAACTGCAAATCGCGATTACAAGAACACTGTACTATAGATTCTTCATCTGTGATTCCCCTGTTCACTGCAAAATGTTTTCACCTAACCCAATATAGGAGGTTGCTTGTTTCCTAGAAAGCTGCATTAGAATCAGATCTCTTGCTGAACTGACACTGCACTTTCTGTTTAGGAGTCTGCTTAAGTATAGATGGGCGTGCTGCGACAGGACTGTGCTCAGGAAAGCTCGCTGGTGAATTGGAAACCTTGACCGTTAACAGCTAAGGGGAACGTGCTAGCCCAGAATGCTGCTGCTCGTTAGCTCTTTCTCCCGGGAGCGCTTTCATTGCAAACTGCAAATCGCGATTACAAGAACACTGTACTATAGATTCTTCATCTGTGATTCCCCTGTTCACTGCAAAACTTTTCTGCCTAACCCAATATAGGGAAGTTGCTTGTTTCCTAGAAAGCTGCATTAGAATCAGATCTCTTGCTGAACTGACACTGCACTTTCTGTTTAGGAGTCTGCTTAAGTATAGATAGGGCAGCTGCGACAGGACTGTGCTCAGGAAAGCTCGCTGGTGAATTGGAAACCTTGACCGTTAACAGCTAAGGGGAACGTGCTAGCCCAGAATGCTGCTGCTCGTTAGCTCTTTCTCCCGGGAGCGCTTTCATTGCAAACTGCAAATCGCGATTACAAGAACACTGTACTATAGATTCTTCATCTGTGATTCCCCTGTTCACTGCAAAACCTTTCTGCCTAACCAACCATGGGAAGTTGCTTGTTTCCTAGAAAGCTGCATGAGAATCAGATCTCTTGCTGAACTGACACTGCACTTTCTGTTTAGGAGTCTGCTTAAGTATAGATAGGGCAGCTGCGACAGGACTGTGCTCAGGAAAGCTCGCTGGTGAATTGGAAACCTTGACCGTTAACAGCTAAGGGGAACGTGCTAGCCCAGAATGCTGCTGCTCGTTAGCTCTTTCTCCCGGGAGCGCTTTCATTGCAAACTGCAAATCGCGATTACAAGAACACTGTACTATAGATTCTTCATCTGTGATTCCCCTGTTCACTGCAAAATGTTTTCTCCTAACCCAATATAGGAGGTAGCTTGTTTCCTAGAAAGCTGCATTAGAATCAGATCTCTTGCTGAACTGACACTGCACTTTCTGTTTAGGAGTCTGCTTAAGTATAGATTGGGCAGCTGCGACAGGACTGTGCTCAGGAAAGCTCGCTGGTGAATTGGAAACCTTGACCGTTAACAGCTAAGGGGAACGTGCTAGCCCAGAATGCTGCTGCTCGTTAGCTCTTTCTCCCGGGAGCGCTTTCATTGCAAACTGCAAATCGCGATTACAAGAACACTGTACTATAGATTCTTCATCTGTGATTCCCCTGTTCACTGCAAAACCTTTCTGCCTAACCAACCATGGGAAGTTGCTTGTTTCCTAGAAAGCTGCATTAGAATCAGATCTCTTGCTGAACTGTAACTGCACTCCTGTTTAGGAGTCTGCTTAAGTATAGATAGGGCAGCTGCGACAGGACTGTGCTCAGGAAAGCTCGCTGGTGAATTGGAAACCTTGACCGTTAACAGCTAAGGGGAACGTGCTAGCCCAGAATGCTGCTGCTCGTTAGCTCTTTCTCCCGGGAGCGCTTTCATTGCAAACTGCAAATCGCGATTACAAGAACACTGTACTATAGATTCTTCATCTGTGATTCCCCTGTTCACTGCAAAACCTTTTCTCCTAACCCAATATAGGAGGTTAATTTTTTTCCTAGAAAGCTGCATGAGAATCAGATCTCTTGCTGAACTGACACTGCAGTTTCTGTTTAGGAGTCTGCTTAAGTATAGATAGGGCAGCTGCGACAGGACTGTGCTCAGGAAAGCTCGCTGGTGAATTGGAAACCTTGACCGTTAACAGCTAAGGGGAACGTGCTAGCCCAGAATGCTGCTGCTCGTTAGCTCTTTCTCCCGGGAGCGCTTTCATTGCAAACTGCAAATCGCGATTACAAGAACACTGTACTATAGATTCTTCATCTGTGATTCCCCTGTTCACTGCAAAACCTTTCTGCCTAACCAACCATGGGAAGTTGCTTGTTTCCTAGAAAGCTGCATGAGAATCAGATCTCTTGCTGAACTGACACTGCACTCTCTCTATTTAGGAGTCTGCTTAAGTATAGATAGGGCAGCTGCGACAGGACTGTGCTCAGGAAAGCTCGCTGGTGAATTGGAAACCTTGACCGTTAACAGCTAAGGGGAACGTGCTAGCCCAGAATGCTGCTGCTCGTTAGCTCTTTCTCCCGGGAGCGCTTTCATTGCAAACTGCAAATCGCGATTACAAGAACACTGTACTATAGATTCTTCATCTGTGATTCCCCTGTTCACTGCAAAACGTTTTCTCCTAACCCAATATAGGAGGTTGCTTGTTTCCTAGAAAGCTGCATTAGAATCAGATCTCTTGCTGAACTGACACTGCACTTTCTGTTTAGGAGTCTGCTTAAGTATAGATTGGGCAGCTGCGACAGGACTGTGCTCAGGAAAGCTCGCTGGTGAATTGGAAACCTTGACCGTTAACAGCTAAGGGGAACGTGCTAGCCCAGAATGCTGCTGCTCGTTAGCTCTTTCTCCCGGGAGCGCTTTCATTGCAAACTGCAAATCGCGATTACAAGAACACTGTACTATAGATTCTTCATCTGTGATTCCCCTGTTCACTGCAAAACTTTTCTGCCTAACCAACCATGGGAAGTTGCTTGTTTCCTAGAAAGCTGCATTAGAATCAGATCTCTTGCTGAACTGACACTGCACTTTCTGTTTAGGAGTCTGCTTAAGTATAGATAGGGCAGCTGCGACAGGACTGTGCTCAGGAAAGCTCGCTGGTGAATTGGAAACCTTGACCGTTAACAGCTAAGGGGAACGTGCTAGCCCAGAATGCTGCTGCTCGTTAGCTCTTTCTCCCGGGAGCGCTTTCATTGCAAACTGCAAATCGCGATTACAAGAACACTGTACTATAGATTCTTCATCTGTGATTCCCCTGTTCACTGCAAAACTTTTCTGCCTAACCCAATATAGGGAAGTTGCTTGTTTCCTAGAAAGCTGCATTAGAATCAGATCTCTTGCTGAACTGACACTGCACTTTCTGTTTAGGAGTCTGCTTAAGTATAGATAGGGCAGCTGCGACAGGACTGTGCTCAGGAAAGCTCGCTGGTGAATTGGAAACCTTGACCGTTAACAGCTAAGGGGAACGTGCTAGCCCAGAATGCTGCTGCTCGTTAGCTCTTTCTCCCGGGAGCGCTTTCATTGCAAACTGCAAATCGCGATTACAAGAACACTGTACTATAGATTCTTCATCTGTGATTCCCCTGTTCACTGCAAAACCTTTCTGCCTAACCAACCATCGGAAGTGGCTTCTTTCCTAGAGAGCTGCATGAGAATCAGATCTCTTGCTGAACTGACACTGCACTTTCTGTTTAGGAGTCTGCTTAAGTATAGATAGGGCAGCTGCGACAGGACTGTGCTCAGGAAAGCTCGCTGGTGAATTGGAAACCTTGACCGTTAACAGCTAAGGGGAACGTGCTAGCCCAGAATGCTGCTGCTCGTTAGCTCTTTCTCCCGGGAGCGCTTTCATTGCAAACTGCAAATCGCGATTACAAGAACACTGTACTATAGATTCTTCATCTGTGATTCCCCTGTTCACTGCAAAACCTTTCTGCCTAACCAACCATGGGAAGTTGCTTGTTTCCTAGAAAGCTGCATGAGAATCAGATCTCTTGCTGAACTGACACTGCACTTTCTGTTTAGGAGTCTGCTTAAGTATAGATAGGGCAGCTGCGACAGGACTGTGCTCAGGAAAGCTCGCTGGTGAATTGGAAACGTTGACCGTTAACAGCTAAGGGGAACGTGCTAGCCCAGAATGCTGCTGCTCGTTAGCTCTTTCTCCCGGGAGCGCTTTCATTGCAAACTGCAAATCGCGATTACAAGAACACTGTACTATAGATTCTTCATCTGTGATTCCCCTGTTCACTGCAAAACCTTTCTGCCTAACCCAATATAGGAGGTTGCTTTTTTCCTAGAAAGCTGCATTAGAATCAGATCTCTTGCTGAACTGACACTGCACTTTCTGTTTAGGAGTCTGCTTAAGTATAGATTGGGCAGCTGCGACAGGACTGTGCTCAGGAAAGCTCGCTGGTGAATTGGAAACCTTGACCGTTAACAGCTAAGGGGAACGTGCTAGCCCAGAATGCTGCTGCTCGTTAGCTCTTTCTCCCGGGAGCGCTTTCATTGCAAACTGCAAATCGCGATTACAAGAACACTGTACTATAGATTCTTCATCTGTGATTCCCCTGTTCACTGCAAAACGTTTTCACCTAACCCAATATAGGAGGTTGCTTGTTTCCTAGAAAGCTGCATGAGAATCAGATCTCTTGCTGAACTGACACTGCACTTTCTGTTTAGGAGTCTGCTTAAGTATAGATTGGGCAGCTGCGACAGGACTGTGCTCAGGAAAGCTCGCTGGTGAATTGGAAACGTTCACCGATAACAGCTAAGGGGGAACGTGCTAGCCCAGAATGCTGCTGCTCGTTAGCTCTTTCTCCCGGGAGCGCTTTCATTGCAAACTGCAAATCGCGATTACAAGAACACTGTACTATAGATTCTTCATCTGTGATTCCCCTGTTCACTGCAAAACCTTTCTGCCTAACCAACCGTGGGAAGTTGCTTGTTTCCTAGAAAGCTGCATGAGAATCAGATCTCTTGCTGAACTGTCACTGCACTCTCTGTTTAGGAGTCTGCTTAAGTATAGATTGGGCAGCTGCGACAGGACTGTGCTCAGGAAAGCTCTGCTGGTGAATCGGACACCAAGTGCGGGTGGTGGAGCGGTACCGCCATCCAGTGACCAGATTAAGGAACCGATCTGTACGGACGTGTCTGCAAAAGCGAGAGCGAACCCGGTGGTGAGGAGGATTTTAAGGACCAAATATCATTGTTGGAGCATAAAGAGCAAGGAAAGAAAAGGAGACAAGCTCAAACATGCGATCAGCTACCCCCAACAGCGAGGCTGCCACACAATTAGCTTCAAAGTTCCTAAC
Organism: Cuculus canorus; assembly: GCF_017976375.1. Taxonomy (NCBI): domain Eukaryota; kingdom Metazoa; phylum Chordata; class Aves; order Cuculiformes; family Cuculidae; genus Cuculus; species Cuculus canorus. The sequence goes on from NW_026527841.1 coordinate 30,643, forward strand.
GCCTACACAAAAATTGTTGTGGTGGGACCGATGGCTCGAATTTTGTGAAGTAAATGCAGTGGAAAGGGCATTCTCTTGCAGAACTGTTACGGTAAAATGCACAATATGTTTAGGAGTCTACTTAAGTATAGGTAATATATAATAATATAGACAATATGTGCTCAGATAATATTTCTCCCTGAAATGAGTCTTTGTTGAATTGAATATGGGGTTTGCATTTGTCTGCTCTTGCTAAAGCCGGAGCATTTTATCAGAGGCTTTGCAATGCTAGCACTCCTCTGGTAACAGCTGTTTAGACTCAGTTCCTCCATCCCTTTCGTTTCAACTAAACCACTGTTAAAACACTGTGGTTCTTGAAAACTATGGAGATGAGATTTTAGGAAGAAATGTTTTGCTGTGAGGGTGGGGAGGCCCTGGCCCAGGTTGCCCAGAGCAGTGGTGGCTGCCCCATCCCTGGGGGTGTTCAAGGCCAGGTTGGATGGGGCTTAGAGCCCCTGATCCAGTGGGAGGTGTCCCTGCCCATGGCAGGGGGTGGAACTGGATAGGCTTTAAGGCCCCTTCCAACCCAAACCATTATATGATTCTATAAAAAGGAGCTGACTATGTTGATCAAAATATGTCTGGGGAGGGTTTGCCCACAGTACTGCAGGGTTTCCAGTGCTTTGGTGCAATAACTGGGGTGAAATTCAAATGGAAGACTTTAAGAAGCAAGTATTGCCTCTGGAGACAGAGCTGGGCTGCCCAGTGTGACAGCTCTGAGTGATACTCGTCACCAGCTTTGCAGTAAGAGCTCTCCAGGCCTTGCCAGCCCACAAACGCGTGGCAGAGTCTTCAACCACTCTTATAGACTGGCTGAGATACAAAAGTTGTTAAGGAAACTCCTTAATTTTATATGCAAACATAATAATTTGTTTTATTGTTTTATGTTTCTGTAACTTTGCTCCATTATTGCAAATCAATGCTTTCAGATAAACATGTTCGCCAGCTTTTAAATGCCTGCTAGCGATAAAGCTGACACAGCTCTACCTTCTGGGAAGCAAGTGCTCCATTTCTGAAGGTGTGGTGGTTCTTAAACCTCACACTAGAGGACTCCTGTAATTGTCAGGCTCTCAGTGATTTTCTCATGTAAAGCTGAAGAGCAACAGGGTTTCTTCGCCCATTCTTCGCACCAGCTTGGAGCTGGGCTGATGGAAGGAGTGACAAGTACCACTGCAAGCCAGGGAAGAATCTTGTCAGGGGCCAGGAGAGCAGGCTTGGACCCTGGGATCCCTGCAGCAGCTCCTGGCATTCATCTCAATGCTCTTGGGCTGTGTTGGGACACAAAAAGGTGCTGCAAAGCCACAGCTTTATCATCTGAGAGTGGAAAGTCTCCACTTGGAAGTTGCTTCCCCTTTCCCCCGTCCATTACTAATTCACTGTATTTTTTCAGCATTTTTCCTTAGTTTCAAGAAAACTGTATCTGAGTGACCACTGAGGGTGCTCTGTGGGTCTGGAAATAATTGTGTGCTCCCACACTCACCGAGGTGGTGCCATCTCTTCTCCAGCTCACAACTCACTGCAGTTTAATCAGCAATTACATTATGTAAGAACACGAGAAAACAGTTCTGCAGACATGCTGCTCCATCGTTTCAGTGGGATTTAGAAGTGACTCATTCATAAATGTGCCGTAGGAAGTTTGTGTGAGGAGAAAAAGATGAAAGACAGACCAGAGGAACGTGCTTCATTCACGGTGGAGATCAAGAATCTGATTTGTGCACAGCAGCGTAGAAGAATAAATACTCAGAGTCATTGAATCGTAGAGTGGTTTGAGTTGGAAGGTACCTTAAAGGTCATGCAGTTCCAACCCCCCGACAAGGGCAGGGACACCTCCTGCTGGATGAGGTTGCTCAAAGCCTCATCCAACCCAGCTTTGACACCTTGCTACTTCTTTGGAGACGTCCCAGTTATTTACTGTCACCCACCTACTGGCATGGGGAAATCAGGCCCATGTCTTGGTAGCAGAGAGTTTGGTCCACAGCATGTGAGAATGGGAACAACTTCTGCTGGCTTGAGGTTTCTGCTGAGGCTGTGACCTCCAGCAATTCTGTTGCAAAGGTCTGACAAGCTGCTGAGCAGACCAGGCTCTGTGAATGACCTGATATGAAGCCCATGGCAGGATCACAGCGTGGATGAGAGTCCACACACCCTGAGGCTGCTGGGAGCCTGTAACCCAGCTGCTCCCTTTGATGTTGGGCTGCAGGAACCCAAACTGAGCACTGACCACGGTGTCAGATTGCATTAGATACCAATGAAAGTAATTTTTTTCAGGAACCCCAGGGTCATGTAATGTCCCAAGTGCTGTACCAGGTCAGGAATTCTTTTAGCTTAAATTTAAGTACCCAAAACACACTGCGCAATTGTCCCCTGTCTCATCAGCTGTGTTCTTGCTATAACTTAGAGTAAGACTTCTACGGTAACAAATTGAACATTAATGTTAAAATCCTCATTATGTAGTACCACAAGCGGACAAGAAAGATTGCAGAATAGATAAGAGCAGCAGCCCAGAATGCTGCTGCTCGTTAGCTCTTTCTCCCGGGAGCGCTTTCATTGCAAACTGCAAATCGCGATGACAAGAACACTGTACTATAGATTCTTCATCTGTGATTCCCCTGTTCACTGCAAAACCTTTCTGCCTAACCAACGGTGGGAAGTTGCTCGTTTCCTAGAAAGCTGCCTGAGAATCACAACTCTTGCTGAACTGTCACTGCACTCTCTGTTTAGGAGTCTGCTTCAGTATAGATTGGGCAGCTGCCACAGGGCTGTGCTCAGGAAAGCTCTGCTGGTGAATCGGACACCAAGTGCGGGTGGTGGAGCGGTACCGCCATCTAGTGACCAGATTAAGGAACCGATCTGTACGGACGTGCCTGCAAAAGCGAGAGCGAACCCGGTGGTGAGGAGGTTTTTAAGGACCAAATATCATTGTTGGAGCATAAAGAGCAAGGAAAGAAAAGGAGACAAGCTCAAACATGCGATCAGCTACTCCCAACAGCGAGGCTGCCGCACAATTAGCTTCAAAGTTCCTAACGCCTACACAAAAATTGTTGTGGTGGGACCGATGGCTCGAATTTTGTGAAGTAAATGCAGCGGAAAGGGCATTCTCTTGCAGAACTGTTACGGTAAAATGCACAATATGTTTAGGAGTCTACTTAAGTATAGGTAATATATAATAATATAGACAATATGTGCTCAGATAATATTTCTCCCTGAAATGAGTCTTTGTTGAATTGAATATGGGTTTGCATTTGTTCCGGCTCTTGCTAAAGCCGGAGCATTTTATCAGAGGCTTTGCAATGCTAGCACTCCTCTGGTAACAGCTGTTTAGAGTCAGTTCCTCCATCCCTTTCGTTTCAACTAAACCACTGTTAAAACACTGTGGTTCTTGAAAACTATGGAGATGAGATTTTAGGAAGAAATGTTTCGCTGTGAGGGTGGGGAGGCCCTGGCCCAGGTTGCCCAGAGCAGTGGTGGCTGCCCCATCCCTGGGGGTGTTCAAGGCCAGGTTGGATGGGGCTTAGAGCCCCTGATCCAGTGGGAGGTGTCCCTGCCCATGGCAGGGGGTGGAACTGGATAGGCTTTAAGGCCCCTTCCAACCCACACCATTATATGATTCTATAAAAAGGAGCTGACTATGTTGATCAAAATATGTCTGGGGAGGGTTTGCCCACAGTACTGCAGGGTTTCCAGTGCTTTGGTGCAATAACTGGGGTGAAATTCAAATGGAAGACTTTAAGAAGCAAGTATTGCCTCTGGAGACAGAGCTGGGCTGCCCAGTGTGACAGCTCTGAGTGATACTCGTCACCAGCTTTGCAGTAAGAGCTCTCCAGGCCTTGCCAGCCCACAAACGCGTGGCAGAGTCTTCAACCACTCTTATAGACTGGCTGAGATACAAAAGTTGTTAAGGAAACTCCTTAATTTTATATGCAAACATAATAATTTGTTTTATTGTTTTATGTTTCTGTAACTTGGCTCCATTATTGCAAATCAATGCTTTCAGATAAACGTGTTCGCCAGCTTTTAAATGCCTGCTAGCGATAAAGCTGAGACAGCTCTACCTTCTGGGAAGCAAGTGCTCCATTTCTGAAGGTGTGGTGGTTCTTAAACCTCACACTAGAGGACTCCTGTAATTGTCAGGCTCTCAGTGATTTTCTCATGTAAAGCTGAAGAGCAACAGGGTTTCTTCGCCCATTCTTCGCACCAGCTTGGAGCTGGGCTGATGGAAGGAGTGACAAGTACCACTGCAAGCCAGGGAAGAATCTTGTCAGGGGCCAGGAGAGCAGGCTTGGACCCTGGGATCCCTGCAGCAGCTCCTGGCATTCATCTCAATGCTCTTGGGCTGTGTTGGGACACAAAAAGGTGCTGCAAAGAAACCGTTCACAGATACAGGAAACTGGAAACGTTCACAGATAACAGCAGGGGGGAACGCACTAGCCCAGAATGCTGCTGCTCGTTAGCTCTTTCTCCCGGGAGCGCTTTCATTGCAAACTGCAAATCGCCAAGAGAAGAAGACAGTACTATAGATTTTTCATCTGTGATTCCCCTGTTCACTGCAAAACCTTTCTGCCTAACCAACGGTGGGAAGTTGCTTGTTTCCTAGAAAGCTGCCTGAGAATCACAACTCTTGCTGAACTGTCACTGCACTCTATGTTTAGGAGTCTGCTTAAGTATAGATTGGGCTGCTGCGACAGGACTCTGCTCAGAAATGTTTGCTGATGAATCAGAAACATTGACCGATAACAGCTAAGGGGAGCGCGCTAGCTCAGAATGCTGCTGCTCGTTAGCTCTTTCTCCCGGGAGCGCTTTCATTGCCAACTGCAAAATGCCAAGAGAAGAAGCCTGTACTATAGATTCTTCATCTGGTATTCCCCTGTTCGCCGTTCTCTTCTATGACATCACAATTATCACTTCAATGTCCTTGCATTTCAGTGACTTCAGAATTGGCCCTTAAATAACCAAGCCTTAGTACGACTTAAAAATTTGCCTTGTTATCACCTGGCCCTTCTATGACATCACAATTATAGAATAATGTCCTTGCATTTTAATGACTTCAAATTTGGGCCTTATATAAACAAGTCTTAGTACAAATTAACAATTTGCCCTGCTATGACCTGGCTCTTCTATGACATCACAATTATAACACAATGTCCTTGCTATTCGATGACTTCACATTTGGCCCTTATATAACCAAGGCTTAGTACGCCTTAACAATTTCCCTTGTTATCACCTGCCTCTTCTATGACATCCCAATTGTAACACAATGTCATTGCATTTCGATGACTTCATAGTTCGGCCTTATATAACTAAGTCTTAGTACGATTTAACAATTTGCCATGCTATCATCTGGCCCTTGTATTACATCACTATTATAACACAATGTCCTTGCATTTTGGTGACTTCACAATTGGACCTTATATAACCAAATCTTACTAAGAGTTAACAATTTTCCAAGCAATCCCCTGGCTCTTCTATGACATCACAATCATAGCACAATATCACTGCATTTCGATGACTTCATAGTTGGGCCTTATATAACCAAGGCTTAGTACGCCTTAACAATTTCCCCTGTTATCACCTGCCTCTTCTATGACATCCGAATTATAACACAATGTCATTGCATTTCGATGACTTAACAGTTGGGCCTTATATAACCTAGTCTTAGTGCGACTTAACAATTTGCCCTGCTATCACCTGGACCTTCTATGACATCACAATTATCACTTCAATATCTTTGCATTTTGATGACTTCACAATTGGACCTTATATAACCAAATCTTACTATGAGGTAACAATTTTCCAAGCAATCACCTGGCTCTTCTATGACATCACAATTATAGCACAATATCATTGCATTTCGATGACTTCATTATTGGGCCTTATATAACCAAGTCTTAGTGCGACTTAACAATTTGCCCTGCTATCACCTGGACCTTCTACGACATCACAATTATCACTTCAATGTCCTTGCATTTCAGTGACTTCACAATTGGACCTCATATAACCAAGTCTTAGTACAACTTAACAATTTGCCTTGCTATCAACTGGCTTTTCTATGATATCACAATTATAACGCAATGTCTTTGCATTTTGATGACTTCATAGTCGGGCCTTATATAACCAAGTCTTAGTACGCCTTAACAATTTGCCCTGCTATCTCCTGGCCCTTCTATGACATCACAATTATAAGGCAATGTCAGTGCATTTCGATGACTTCATAGTTGGGCCTTATATAATCAAGTCCTAGTACGACTTAACTATTTCCCCTGCTATCACCTGGCTCCTCTATAACATCATAATTATAACACTATGTCCTTGCATTCCGATGACTTCATAATTGGCCCTTATATCTCCAAGTCTTAGCACGACTTTACATTTTGCCCTGCTATCACCTGGCCCTTGTGTGACATCACAATTATCACTTCAATGTCCTTGCATTTTGATGACTTTACAATTGGCCCTTATATAAACAAGTCTTAGTACGACTTCACAATCTGCCATGCTATCACCTGGCCCTTCTATGACATTACAATTCTCTTTTCATTGTCCCTGCAATTAGGTGACTTCACAATTTGTCTTTCTACTTCCCAGTCTTACTAGGATTTGAAAATTTGCCCTGCTGTCACCTGGCCATTCTATGACATCACAATAATAACTTCAATGTCCTTGCATTTCGATGACTTCACAATTGGCCCTTATATAAACAAGTCTTAGTACGACTTAACAATTTGCCCTGCTATCACCTGGCTCTTCTATGACATCACAATCATAGCACAATATCATTGCATTTCGATGACTTCCCAATTATCACTTCAATGTCCTTGCATTTGGATGACTTCATAGTTGGGCTTTATACAACCAAGTCTTAGTACGGCTTAAAAATTTGCCTTGTTATCACCTGGCCCTTCTATGACATCACAATTATAGAATAATGTCCTTGCATTTTAATGACTTCAAATTTGGGCCTTACATAAACAAGTCTTAGTGCAACTTAACAATTTGCCCTGCTATCACCTGGACCTCCTATGACATCAGAATTATCACTTCAATGTCCTTGCATTTCGATGACTTCACATTTGGTCCTTATATATCCAAGTCTTAGTACGACTTTACAATTTGCCCTGCTTTCAACTGGCCCTTCTATGACATCACAATTATAGAACAAACCATTGCATTTCGATGAGTTCATAGTTGGGCCTTATATAATCAAGTCTTAATAGGACTTAATAATTTGCCCTGCTGTCACCTTTCTCTTCTATGACATCACAATTATAACACAATGTCATTGCATATCGATGACTTCATAGTTGGGCCTTATGTAACCAAGTCTTAGTACGACTTAACAATTTCCCTGCAATCACCTGGCTCTTCCATTACATCACAATTAGAACACAATTTCATTGCATTTCGATCTCTTCATAGTTGGGCCTTATATAACCAAGTCTTAGTACAACTTAACAATTTGCCCTACTATCACCTGGCTTTTCTATGAAATCAGAATTAATAATTCAATGTTCTTGCATTTCGATAACTTCACAATTGGGCCTTATATAACCAAGTCTTTGTACGACTTAAAAATTTGACCTGCTATACCCTTGCCCTTCTATGACATCATAATTATGGCACAATGTCATTGCATGTCGATGACTTCATATTTGGGCCTTATATAACCAAGTCTTAGTACGACTTAAAAATTTGCCCTGCTGTCACCTGGCTCTTCTATGACATCACAATTATAACACAATATCATTGCATTTCGATGACTTCGTAGGTGGGCTTTCTATAAACAAGTCTTAGTATGGCTTAGTTTCCCTACAACCACCTGGCTCTTCTAGGATGTCACAATTAGAACATAATATTATTGCATTTCGATGACTTCATAATTGGGCCTTATATACTCAAGTCTTAGTACGACTTGATAATTTGCCCTGTGATCTCCTGGCTCTTCTATGACTTCATAATTATAACACAATGTCATTGCATATTGATGACTTCACAGTTGGACCTTATATAACCAATTCTTAGTACGACTTAACTATTTGCCCTAGTATCACCTGCCTCTTCTACGATGTCACAATTATCACTTCAATATCCTTGCATTTCGATTACTTCACAATCGGCCCCTATATAACCAAGTCTTAGTAAGACTTATCAATTTCCCTGCTCTCACCTGTCCTTATATGACATCACAATCCTCTTTTCATTGTCCCTGCTCTTAGGTGATTTCAAAATAAATCTTTATACTTCCCAGTATTACTAGGTTTTAACAATTTCACACACAGAATCACACAGAATCTCCAGGTTGGAAAGGACCCACTGGATCATCGAGTCCAACCATTCCTAACACTCCCTAAACCATGTCCCTAAGCACTTCATCCACCCGTTCCTTAAACACCTCCAGGGAAGGCGACTCGACCACCTCCCTGGGCAGCTGTTCCAGTGCCCAATGACTCTTACTGTGAAGAATTTTTTTCTGATATCCAACCTGAACTTCCCCTGACGGAGCTTCAGGCCATTCCCTCTTGTCCTGTCCCCTGTCACTTGGGAGAAGAGGCCAGCTCCCTCCTCTCCACAACTTCCTTTTAGGTAGTTGTAGAGAGTAATAAAGTCTCCCCTCAGCCTCCTCTTCTCCAGGCTAAACAATCCCAGCTCTCTCAGCTGCTCCTCGTACGACTTGTTCTCCAGCCTCTTCACCAGCTTCGTGGCTCTTCTCTGGACACGCTCCAGAGCCTCAACATCCTTCTTGTGGTGAGAGGTCCAGAACTGAACACAGTATTCAAGGTGCGGTCTCACCAGTGTCGAGTACAGAGGGAGAATAACCTCCCTGGACCTGCTGGTGACCCCATTTCTGATACAAGCCAAGATGCCGTTGGCCTTCTTGGCCACCTGGGCACACTGCTGGCTCATGTTCAGTCGGCTGTCAACCAGCACCCCCAGGTCCTTCTCTTCCGTGCAGCTCTCCAGCCATTCTTCCCCCAGTCTGTAGCGCTGCACAGGGTTGTTGTGCCCCAAGTGCAGGACCCGGCATTTGGCCTTGTTAAACCTCATGCCATTGGTCTTGGCCCAGCAGTCCAGCCTGTTCAGATCCCTTTGCAGAGCCTCCCTACCCTCCAGCAGGTAGACACTTCCTCCCAGCTTAGTGTCATCTGCAAACTTGCTGAGGGTGCACTCAATGCCTTCATCCAGGTCATTGATAAAGACATTGAACAGAGCTGGACCCAGTACTGAGCCCTGAGGAACCCCACTTGTGACTGGCCTCCAGCTGGAGTTAACTCCAGCTGACCACCACTCTCTGGGCCCGGCCATCCAACCAGTTTTCAACCCAGAAGAGTGTGCGCCTGTCCAGGCCAGAGGGTGACAGTTTCTGAAGCAGAATGCTGTGAGAAACTGTGTCAAAGGCTTTACTGAAGTCCAAGAAGACTACATCCACAGCCTTTCCCCCATCCAGTAGTCGAGTAATTTTGTCATAGAAGGTGATCAGGTTAGTTTGGCAAGATCTGCCTTTTGTAAACCCATGTTGACTGGGCCTGATCACCCGGTTCTCTTGCATGTGCTTCATGATAGGACTCAAGATTACCTGTTCCATGACTTTCCCTGGCACTTGAGATCTCCCTGCTCCACCAAGCTGGCTTTTCCCCCCGCCGTCTCCTTTTCCGGAACACAGGGATGGCTTGCTCTTGAGCTGCTAGGATTTCATTTTTCAAGAGCGCCCAGTCGTCGTGGGCTCCCTTGCCCTGAAGGACTGTTTCCCATGGGACTTTGCTAATCAACCTTCTGAACAGGCCAAAGTCTGCCCTCTGGAAGTTTAATGTGGTAGTTTTGCTAGTCCCCTTCTTTATCTCACCTAGAACTGAAAACCCTATCATCTCATGATCGCTTAGTCCCAGGAGTCCTCCAACCGTCAAATCCTCAACAAGACCTTCTCTATTCGCAAACAGCAGGTCAAGGAAGGCACCCTCCCTTGTTGGTTCACTAACCAGTTGTGCAAGGAAGTTGTCTTCCATGCACTCCAGGAACCTCCTAGACTGTTTCCTTTCTGCTGTATTGTAATCCCAGCAGACATCCAGAAAATTAAAGTCTCCCACAAGGACAAGAGGCAGAGATTTAGAGACTATCCCCAGCTCTTTATAGAAGAGCTCATCAGTTGCTTCTTCTTGGCTGGGTGGTCTGTAACAGACTTCTGTGACAAAGTCCGCCTTCTTGTGGGCTCCTCTGATTTTAATCCATAGGCGTTCGGTCCCATTCTCACCGTAATCCAATTCAAGAGTATCAAAACAATCTTTAACATAGAGTGCTACCCCGCCTCCTTTCCTACCCTTCCTGTCCCGCCTGAAGAGTTTATATCCCAACATAGCTGTACTCCAGTTATGTGAGTCATCCCACCACGTTTCTGTGATGGCAATGACATCATAGTCACCTTGCCCTACCATAGCTTCCAGCTCCTCCTTCTTATTGCCCATGCTGCGTGCATTGGTGTATATGCACTTCAGCTGGGCTGATGAACCTTCAGCCCTCATAAAGGGAAGAGAGTTTATTCTCGATTGACTGGTCCTTGGAATAACTAATTCCACAGACCCAGTTTCATCCTTGCTGTCCCCAGTTGTACTCGCCCTCACTTGCCCTGTTGTGGTGTGCTGGTGGTCCTCTCCAGCACACCATTTCTCAGCCGCCGGTTTCCCACTTCCAGGCTCATTCCCAACTAGCCTGGTCTCCTCCCCTTCCCCCTTCACATCTAGTTTAAAGCTTTATTTAAGAGCCTAACTAGATTTTTAGAGATTACTTTAGTCCCCCTTGAAGATAAGCATGACCCATCCCTTGTAAGAAAACCTGGGGGTGGGTGGGTCACCCCATGATCAAAGAAGCCAAAGCCTCTCTCCTCACACCAGGCTCGGAGCCAGGCATTAATCATCTGTATGTTCCTGACCTCCTGTTCCATATTCTTTAGTACTGGGATAGAACTAAACACCACTTGTGCTCCAGAGCCCTCCATCATCCTCCCTAAAGCCCTGAAGTCTCTTTTGATGGCTTTCAGCTTTCTGCGCTGTAAGTCATCATTGCCTATTTGAAATACTAGCCCCTTTTCCTTCACCAAGGAAGGGAGTTTTCTATTGATGTCCCTCACTGATGCCCCCGGTAAGCAGCAGACCTCCCTGTGGAGCGGGTCCGGTCTGCAGATGGGTCCCTCCACTCCTTTTAGAAGGGAATCCCCTAAGATGATCACTCTCCTCTTTTTCTTGACAGAGGATGACTTTAGGGCCTTCTGAGGATGCTGGAGCCTAGGGAATGTTTCTAGGCTGTGGGGAACATCTTCTTCTTCCTGGGGAATAGGTTCCTCCTGCAGTGTTTCATATTTATTTCTGAGGGCTATCTGGGGGTTAGTTGTCCGGGTGGGGGGAGCAGGTTTCCTGCGCCGGACAGGAACTTGCTGCCATCCCCCATCTCCTGTTCCCCCTGCCTCACAGATTGTTGGATCAAGCTGCTCCGCCGCATTGGCTCCAGCAGCCTGCTGGGTTTGTGCGAGGGCACTGCTCCAAAGATCTATGTCCCTCTCACATTCCCTGATAGTCCTTAATCTGTTCACCTCCTCCCTCAGCTCTGCCACCATGTGAAGGAGTTCTCTGACTCGCGCACAACTCCCACAAGTGTAGCCAGTACCAGAGGCACGGGCTGGTGTGGGAGGGGGGCACTGCCTACAGCCCAGGGTCTGCGTGGCTGCATGGACCCACTGAGGCTCTGTCTGGGTGGCAACATCCATCCTGTTCACTGCTGCTCCCGGAGCAGTTTTAATCTTCTGCCTGGTAGCCACCATGGTCAGCTGCCCCGTCTGATCCACCACCAGCCTCTCCCTGAGCCCTTCCTGCTCTCCCTGTCCGCTCGAACTGCTGCTCAAACTGCCCCTTTGTAATAACGTGCCCCGCACCTCTTTGCCTCGCTCCTCTCCACCGCGCTCCCAGTCGCCGTGCTCCCAAGAGACCATCTAAATCTCCTGCGGTATCCGCCAGGACCAACCCTTCCCATCACGCAACGCGCTGGGACCGTCCGCTGCCGCGTGTCAGGAGCCGAGCGCCACCGGCCCTGCTCCCGCTTAGGTTTTCCTAGGCTTTTCCTGCCTCAGATGGCCACCCCACCGCAGTACTCAACGTCCTGCCACTGGATGTCACCAAAAAAGTAGACATCCAGCAAAAAATTTGCCCTGCTGTCACCTGGCTCTTCTATGACATCACAATTATCACTTCAATGTTCTTTGCATTACGATGACTTCACAATTGGCCCTTATATAACTAAGTCTTTGTACGACTTAACAATTTGCCCTGCTATCACCTGGCTCTTCTCTGACATCACAATCCCCTTTTTAATGTCCCTGCAAATAGGTGACTTCACAAATTGTCTTTCTACTACCTAGTCTTACTAGGACTTAACAATTTGCCCTGCTGTCACCTGGCTCTTCTATGACATCACAATTATCACTTCAACGTCCTTGCATTTCGATGACTTCAAAATTGGCCATTATATAAACAAGTCTTTCTACGACTTAACAATTTGCCTTGCTATCACCTCACTTCAAAATAATTGTTTATACTTCCCAGTATTCCTGGGACTTAACAATTTGCCCTGCTGTCACCTGGCTGTTCTATGACATCACAATTATCACTTCAATGTTCTTTGCATTACGATGACTTCAAAATTGGCCCTTATATAACCAAGTCATAGTACGACTTAATAATTTGCCCTGCTATCACCCGATTATTCTATGACATCACAATCCTCTTTTCAAAGTCCCTGCACTTAGGTGACTTCAGAGTTTCTCTTTCTACTACCTAGTCTAACTAGGAATTAACAATTTGCACTGCTGCCACCTAGCTCTACTATGACATCACAATTCTTTCTTCAGTGTTCCTGTTCTTCCGTGACTTCACAATTGGCCCTTCTATTATCCATTCTTTTTACGACTTCAAAATGTGCCCTTGCTGTCACCTTTCACTTCTAGGACAACACAATCCGCTCTTCAATATCCCTGGATTTCGATGACTTATAAGTTGGACCTTCTACTACCGAGTCTTATTAGGAATTAACAATTTGCTCTGCTGTCACCTGGCCCTTCTATGAAGTCAGAATTCTCAATTAAATGTCCATGAACTTCGTTGGCTTCACTGTTGGCCCTTCTACTACCCAGCCTTATCACGCGGTGAAAATTCGCCCTGCTATGACCTGGCTCTTCTATGACATCACAATTCTCTCTTCGGTGTTCCTGCATTTCCAGGACTTCACAATTGGCGTTTTACTACCCAGTCTTATTAGGACTTAACAAATTGCCCTGCTGTCACCTTTCCCTTCTGTGACAGCACAATTAGCTTTTCAATGTCCCTGTATTTCAATGGCTTCAGAATAGGCCCTTCTACTACCTAATCTTATGAGGACTTAAAAATATGCCCCGTTGTCACCTTTCCCTTCTGTGACATCAACATTCACCATCCAGTTTCCCTGCATTTCGACGACTTAGAAATTGGCCCTTGTACTACCCAGACTATTACCAGTGAAAAATTTGCCTTGCTATGTCCTGGCTCTTCTAGGAAATCACAATTCTCTCTTCAGTATCCCTGCACCTTGATGACTTCACAGTTGGCCATTCTACTCCCCACTTTTATTAGGACATAACAACTTGCCCTGCTATCACCTAGCACTTCCATGACATCACAATTATCACTTCCATGTCCTTGCATTTCAATGACTTCACAATTGGCCCTTATATAACCACGTTTTAGTACGATGTTAAAATTTGCCCTACTATGACCTGGCCCTTCTATGACATCACAATCCTCTTTTCATTGTCCCTGCACTTCGGTGACTTCACAATTGGTCTTTCCACTACTCAGTCTTAAGAGGACTTAATAATTTGCCCTGCTATGACCTAGCTCTTCTAGGATGTCACAACTCTCTCTTCAGTGTCCCTACAGTTCCATGACTTCACATTTGGCCCTTCTAATACCCAGTCTTCTTATGACTTAACTATATGCCCTGCTGTCACCTGGGCCCTTCTATGACATTACAGTCTGCTCTTCAAAGTTCCTGCCTTTTGATGACTTCACAATTGACAATCCTACTGCCCAGGCTTCTTACCACTTAACGATTTGCCCTCCCATGACCTGGCTCTTCTATGACATCACAGTTCTTTCTTCAGTTTCCCTGCAATTCGATGACTTCACAATTGGCCCTTATACTACCCAGTCTTACTAGGACTTAACAATTTGCCCTGCTATCACCTGGCTATTCTATGACATCACAATTATCACTTCAATTTCCTTGCGTTTTGATGACTTCACAATTCGCCCTTATATAACCAAGTCTTAGTAATACTTAACAATTTGCCCTGCTATCACCTGGCTCTTCTATGACATCACAATCCTCTTTTCATTGTCCCTGCACTTCGGTGACTTCACAATTGGTCTTTCTACTACCCAGTCTTACGAGGACTTAACAATTTGCCCTCTTATGACCTAGCTCTTCTATGACATCACAATTCTCTCTTCAGTGTCCCTCCACTTCCATGACTTCACAATTGGCCCTTCTATTATCCATTCTTTTTACGACTTCAAAATGTGTCCTGCTGTCACCTTTCACTTCTAGGACAACACAATCCACTCTTCAATATCCCTGGATTTCGATGACTTATAAGTTGGACCTTCTACTACCGAGTCTTATTAGGAATTAACAATTTGCCCTGCTATCACCTGGCCCTTCTATGAAGTCAGAATTCTCAATTAAATGTCCATGAACTTCGTTGGCTTCACTGTTGGCCCTTCTACTACCCAGCCTTATCACGACATTAAAATTTGCCCTGCTATCACCTGGCTCTTCTATGACATCACAATTATCACTTCAATGTCCTTGCCTCCTGTAGCCAAAATGCTGGACTGCCACGGATACCATGCCACAGCCTGTGAGAAGAGGGCTCGTCCTAAGGATTCCAGAAGCAACCTGTGCGCAGGCAGTGCTGCACATCTGCCCTGCATAAAAACGCGTGCCCACAGCTGCCCTGCACACAAACACATGCCCACAGCTGCCCCGCGCTCACCTTGACAGCACCCTGGTGCTGACGGAAGGTCTGGACTGGAGCAAATCCTCCATGGCCCCCCTGGATGCTTGGCCAGATGTTCACCACGGGGTCATCACCACCACTGGCAATGTAGTGGCCATCTAGAGACCACTTCAGTCCACACACCTCCCGCGTATGACCAGTGAGTGTGGCCACGTGATGCTGAGCGACTCGGACATCGTGGTGGTGGAAAAGGCCACTGCGTGACCCGCTGCAGAGGGAAGGTGCTCAGGGTCAGGCTGCACACATCGGCATGAAACGCCCTCCTGGTGCTGGGGCAGGACTGCTGGACCTGCCGCACCAGTTTCACACCAGTGCTACCAGCAGCGTTGGCCTGCTGGGCTGAGTGAAGCAGATCCAGAAGAATCTGCACCAGCTCTACACCACTCTTCCCACCCCCACCCACTGCTTTACCTGGACAGGATGTAGCTGTTCCAGCTGAGACACCCTACACAGGTGGCTGGTCAGAGTGCGGAGACGTTTCTGACGCTTGATGTCCCACAGCTAGAGAAGCAGATCAAGAAGTTCTCCAGACTATCAGGAAATGCCAGCCCCGTTGCTTTGCCCTACAAACGCCACTGTTTCTGGCATTCAGCCTGGTCACTTTGGGAGCAGCAATCAATTTGTATCTCATGCCCACAGAACAGAGGAGAACTCAAGGGCTCAGAAACCCCAAACCCAAGCTCTGCCTCGCTGCTGCAGCTCTTCACTGGCTGTGGACATCTCCAGACCACACCAGGCAAGTCAGAACGTGTTGCACCCTTCTTGTGCCGGCCAAGCCTTTGTCCCAAGGCCCCACAGCTCCAGCAATCCCTAGACAGTTCCAGGTTGACTCCTGCACTCACCTGCACCTCATCATTGCTCGTGTCAACAGCAAGACAGTCTCCTCCGTTACCCCAGGACACAGAGGAAACATAACCATCTGCATACTCTGTCTCCATGAGGTTGATGGTCTCCCCAGAGGTGTGGTCCAACAGGTAGACAGTGGTGTCCAGAGCCAGCGCCAGGAGGTTTTGAGTGCTCCAGTCAAGGAGAGTCAGATCTACAGTTTGGATGAGCAATGCAATGCAGGTCACACTGTGCTGCCCTGGAGAGCCCTTCACCAGGGCTGATGCTGCACCTTCTGGCTGTCACCATGCCCAGCTGGGGGCCCCATAGCCTCACTCCAAGTCACCTGCACAGCTCTTGGGACCACTGTTCCTGGAAGGCTTCACCCCAAAAGTGGTCCGTGCCAGCCCGGGGCCATAAGAGACTGAAACAGCCCAGGCACAGCTCCAGTTCCTCAGACCACACTGTCCTGGGAACTGCACTGCACTACACAATGATCTCAATGCCCAGCACTCGACATCACAGCCCACTTACAATAGTCATCGCGGATGTCTGGGGCATCCAGGATCCGGTCTGCTGCGGACGAAATGCATCAGCCCTTCCTCCTGATGGATCCAGGCATCACCTGCATCACTCAAAGCCTGTAGAGAGCTTTGAGGTTGTTCTGAAAGCCTGTGTGCAGAGAAACACTTTGGTTAGCCTGAGTTCCCGTTTCCTCCCAGCTAAGCCCTGCTCACCCAAGGAGAAATCCCTTCCAGGGAAAATGCAGCCCTGAGAGCAGAGCCACGCTCAGAAGGGTGCAGGGTGCTAACAGCACTGACTGGGTGAACTGCTCAGCGAGGGAGTTGGAAGCTCGTGCAGCCATCGGGAAGGTTTGCCACCTGCAGCTCCAGGAAGCACCCAGCAGCTTTTGTAAATCAATTCACTGGAGTTGCCACACAGCCCCTCAGCCACTGGAAACCTAAGGATTAGGGAGGCTCCAACGTGCACAGCAGCTCCGAGAAGCCAGCTGATCCCTCCAAGTGTGGAGCCTCTGGGCTGCTGTTCCCCTGCTCAGGGGTCTCCAGCTGAGCCAACTCACCCAGACCCCGTCCCTCACCTGCCACAGTGCTCTAAGCCTTTCCACTGAGACCCAGGATGTTTGGCTTTTCCAGATCAAAGCCATTCAGAATCACTGCCCGGGCTCTCTGGCACTCCTACAGAGACAATCCGCCCTCAGCGACATGCATTGGAAACACAAAGCCCGTGCTCCACTTCAAACTGCAGCTGGCAGAGCACACACCTCAGGCGCCTTCTCCTAGGATCAGGAGGTGCCCAGCCATGGGGTGGGCATCAGCAGCACCCAGCCAGCTCCAAGGGCTTGGAGCTCGATAACAGTCAGTTTGGGGCCTGACTCAGCTGCTCTCACTAACTTCATTCTCTGAAAGCTACTGCATGGTTTTGAGACAGTGTTCCTCACTAGACAGCATCCCACACGGCATTGGTACGCAACAAGACCAATGCTCACACTTATCCCTCAGGAACCAAGGCCATCCTCGACACAGCAGAAAAAGGCTGTGCTGTCAAGGTGGGGCAGACAGGACAGGTGACCCTAAAGCGACCAACAGAGGATTTCAGCCCATCTACGTCACCCTCGGTATAAAACTGAGAGACCACGAGGATTGGCCACCTCTTCTGCAATGGCTGGTGAGGACCTCGTCTCTCTGTTTGCTCCTGACCCTGGACCCATGTGTTCCTCAATCCGGTTCCTGACATCAGCTCCCTCCTGGCCGTGGAGCCATTCCCTCGTGTCTGCTCTGCAGGATCTGTGGTGACATTCTGTCACTGAGGGATGGGGAGGGGGCATGATCTCAGATATTTGCATATATTTTTTATTACTTTCTAATTAGTTTAATAATCACTACCATTATTATTATTATTATAATTTCATTAAAGCTGCAGTTTTAGTTTCCAACTCACAAGTCTCTTTCCTCTCATCTCCCTTTCCCTCTTTCCCTGGTGGTGGGGAGGGGAGGGATTGAGGAGTACAGCTACATGGTTTTAGCTGCCAAAATCAGCTGGGCTCGGTCTAAACCGTGACACAGCTCCAAATGGTTTTTCCTCAGACTCCAGCACACTGTCCTGCTCCCATTGTCGCACAGAAGAGTGGACAGGTCAGTGTCTCATCGCCAGCGGAGAAAGCCACAGCCACAAGGAACCAAACCCTTCCTAAACAGATGTCAGAACCCAGCAGACGCATTCCAGAGCAGCTCCCCATGCAGACATTGTCCTGGAACAGCTCCTGCCAGCAGCGTCACTGGGCACAGGCTCACAGCTTTGGAGCTCTGTCCCTGGGGCTGATGAGGCTTTCAAATAGAGCAAAGGAAGCAGCAGAAGCTCTTCCCTGCCCCCAGGGCAATGTTCCTACAGAACAGCTTTGCTCAGGCTCCCCTGTCTTCGTTCCCTTCTCAGGCCCTACAGCTCCAACCTCATCCCCAGCTCCTGAAGGGCAGAGCTGGAGCCAGCGCTGCTCGGGTCTGTCAGCCTCACGCACCCATGCAAGAGAACTCCCAGGTTGCTTCTCTGGGAAAGGCCAGGAAGGGGTTTGGGAGGGACCAGTGCACTCAACAGAACTCAGCAACACACTCACCTTCTTGGCAGGTGACACCTCAGCAGCGTCCTTCTGTCTGGTCAGGAGGAACTTGGCCACATCCATGTCCAGAGCACTATGGCTGGGAATGTAGCGATCTGGCCCAACGATCCTTTGTGTCCTCTGCATTCTGGATCCTTGTTTACCTGCATTCACACACATCGCTGTTGTCTTACGGCTATGCAAGAGCCCAGACCAGAGCCTTCCTGAGACAGCAAAGCCAGCGCTTTGCCACATCCCCCCTCGCAGACAAGAGGCACTCACAGAGCTCGTGCCATCCAAAGCCCCACTCGCTCAGATCTCTGCCCCTGTCTAACATGTGAGTTAGGGGCTGCCAACAGACAGCAACTGCAGAGGTCTCTGCCCCTCGGCCCCCCGCACCCCTCTTTGCCACCGCTCACTGGCTGTGCCGCACCACATCCCGCTGGAGCTGCGGGAGCCGCTGCCCGTGTGGCTGATGGGGCTGAGCCCAGGGCTGAGCACTGCTTGGCCTCGGGGATTACCAGGAGCGGCTGAGGCAGTGCCACGGGGATCGCTGCAGGGATCACCTCGGGAATCGCCTTGGGAATCGCTTTGGGAATCGCCTGGAGAATCACCTCGAGAAATGCCGCGTACGGCTCCAACAGCGGAAGGGTCGCCTCGAGCAGAAACTGCACGTGGGCTGCAGGCGAGGGTGTCAGTGGGGACAGCACCGGGACTAGGGCTGCAGCCTGGCCACCACGGCCCCTGGGCTGATCCTCAGCACCCTCGGCACTGAAGCCTCTCCCCCCATCTCCTGACCCCTCCTTCTCCCCTCTTTCTCTCTCTCTCCCTCCCCTTCTATCCCTCTCTCCCCTCCCCTCTCTCTCTCCCACACGCTTCTCCCTCTCTTCCCTCTCCATCTCCCTTTCCTCCCTCTCCCCAGCTCCTTTCCCCTCCCTTCCCCCCTCAGCTCTCCCTTCTACCCCTTCTCCTCTCTCTCAGCCCCTCCCTCTCTCCCCCCTTTCCCCCCCTCAGCTCTCCTCCTCTCCCCTTCCCTCTCCCCTCCCTCTCTCCCAGCCCTTTCTCCCCTCTCCCTGCCCTCTCCTTCCCCTCCCTGCCCTCCTCTCCCCTTTCCCCCCGGCACTCTCACCCCTCCCCGCCGCCCCCAGCCCCGCTGGTCGGTTCCTACCCCGCAGCCCCTCAGCCACGCTGCCGCCCTCACCTCCGTGCTGTGGTTAAGGCTCGCCCATCCCCACGCCAGCGTTGGACCCGCACGGTCGCGCCTCTCATTGGCTGAAGTGGGGACGGCCCCTCCCATTCCCTGGGGCAAGGATGGAGGGGGCACCCCAAAAAGGAAGGGGGGGTCGGGGCACCCGGAAGATGGGGGCGTGCCCCAGACTGGAGGTTCCTGGGTGCATTCTGGGGAGCAGTGTTCCCTTCCAAGCCCCAAGGAGCCCCCAAACCCCATCCCAGCTCCCCAAAGCCCCCCACAAAGCCCAAAACCCATCTCACCCCTTCCCACAGCCCCCCCCAAATCCCCCTCAAACCCTCAGGGGATCCCCAAAGCCCCACCTCAGCACCTCCAAAGCCCCTGAGGACCCCAAAACTCAGCCCTATCCCCCCATAAACTCCTCCCCAAATCTCCCCCACAGACCCTGGGGACCCCAAAACCCCCACCTCTGTCCTCCTCCTTTGCTCACTGATACCCAACTCCACCAGCATTATTAATAAAAAGGGAACCCATTTCCTACTGACAATTCTTGCACCCCAGTCCCACAGCTCTCGCCACTGCTGGTCTCTCAGCCAAACCCTTTCTCACACAGCCCCAAACACATCAGGGGCTCATGGCCTTGTCTCATCAGACACTGAGAACGTCCATGGATTGGGATCCCCCAGCTGCCCTGGGGCCTTGCTCAGTGTTTCACCCTGAAAGGTTTCTCAAAGCCCAGCTCTCTCAGCCTCTCCTTGTCCATAATGTGCTCCAGGCTCAACCATCCTTCTGGGCTGGGCAGGACTCGCTCCAGGCTGGGCGGGGTCTTCCTCGTGCTGGGAGCCCCGTCCTGGACACAGCAGCCCTGATGTGTCCTGTGGTGGGTTAACTTTGTCCAGCAGCCGGTTCCCCCCCCAGCTGCTCTCTCCCTGCCCGGAACCAACAGGACAGAGGGACCAATGACTGTCGCTGGCAAAGACACGTGGACTTGCTGAAGGTCTGTTTAATTTATTGCCAGTTAAGAAAGGTTTGGATTATGAGAAACAAGAACAAAACATTAAAGCCCATTCCTCTCCTTCTTTCTCCCACACTCAAATGACTCCTTTGCTCCCAGTTCCTCTGCCCACCCCATCCCCAGGAGGAGCATGGAGGGTGGTGAAGACGGGATTAGCAGACAGTGAAGAACATCTCTGCTGCTCCTTCCTCCTCACACTTCTCCCCTGCTCCAGTGTGGCTCCTCTCCATGGGATCTATCTCATTACAGGTCAAGGCTCAGTGTGGTTCATTCCTTTCTCTCTACCCGTGGGGCAGTGTCAGGACCCTGAGAGCATCCATGGGCCTTCGTGGCCCTGACCAGCATCACCTGGACCTCCACCCACCCCTCTGTCCATGGCCCAGGAGACCAGATTTGACCTACATCCCCAGCTTGAGATAATCTTTATGTGTGTGGGTCTGCAGACAGAGACACAGCCTGTCCTGTCCATGGGCCTTGTTGAGTCAGACTTGCAGAGTCACTTCCCAGGTTGGTTCTTTATGGGGTTAAAAATGGAATGACATCATAGCCATCCCAGTGCCAGAACCCAGGAGATTCACAGAGGCCTAGGGCCATTCTTCTGCCTTTCTATTCATCAGCTGGTCAGGTCTGAGAGGCAATATAGAAAAGCAGGTGAGGTTTCAGGGTGCAGATGATGGAAAGGGGGGAGCAGAGACATCACATGAAATTATCTAAAATCAGTTTATTCAAACCCATTCTCTTCCTTTCACAGAACTCTTAAGTCTTCCACAAGAACCTGGAAGCTCTAAGATGCCTTCACCTCCCACTCTTATAGTTTTTAAGCTGACAGTTTCCAAGTCATTTTGTTTGAATTCTGTTTCCAGCCTAAAGAACCCCAAGGGCTGGAGATGGGCCAGGAGATTGGCAGAAGGATCCTGCTGCTCTGGACAGGTGGACGTCTGGTGGACGTTCCCAGGTATCATAGAAGGTGTGGAAGACCGATAGCTGTGTTCATGGAGCAGGTCAAATGCCCAAATCCTCTCTTTTAATTGTGGCCTCGGTGTCTTGTTGATGTCTAAAGTCTCTGTGCAGATGTTGCCCTGCTTGGAGCTGGGAATTGGACTGGAGGTCACCTGAGCAATCTTATTCCCTTGGTTTTCCTTTGAACACAAGATATAGAGACCCACTTAGCAGGTTGCCCCGAGCCTCCCCCCGCAGGCCAAAGTGTGCCCTCATACCTCATGCTGTGGGCCCCTAACTCCATCCTGGCAGACCTCCTCCAGATCCTTTCGTTTCTCCACTTTCCTTTTGAACTGTGAGACTCTTTGGGTCCTGTGGCATTGTCCTGGTGCCAGAAGAGTGAGGGCAGTGATTGTCTCCTTTGCACAGCATCAAGAGTTGCTCCCTCTGCTCCCTTCCAGTGAGTGGCTGTGGGTGGGCAAGAAGTTGTCAGGGGGACACAGCCAGGACAGCTGACCCCGACTGGTCAGAGGGAGATTCCATAACATCGATGCCATGGTCAGTGATAAAACCTATGGCAGGAGAAGTGAGATTTTTATTGTTCAAGGTGATGGTAGTAGACTGGTGGGGTGTCAGTCTGCTTGAGGGAGGTGTCAAGTGGTGGCATTTGCACTGGTTTTGATTTTGGTTTATGTCGGTTTTTAGATTAGACATTAGGAAGAGATTTTTCACAAAGAAGGTGGTGAGGCAGTAGCCCAGGTTTCCCAGGGGAGCCGTGGATGCCCCTCCTTGGAGGTGTCCAAGGTCAGGTCAGATGGGGCCTTGAGTGACCTGGTCCACTGCAAGGTGTCCCTGCCCATGGCAAGGGGGTGGAACGGGATGGACTTTGATGTCCCTTCAACCCAAACTATTCCCGGTCACCGCAGGAGATCTAAACGGTCTCTTGGGAGCACGGCGACTGGGAGCGCGGTGGAGAGGAGCGAGGCAAAGAGGTGCGGGGCACGTTATTACAAAGGGGCAGTTTGAGCAGCAGTTCGAGCGGACAGGGAGAGCAGGAAGGGCTCAGGGAGAGGCTGGTGGCTGACCATGGTGGCTACCAGGCAGAAGATTAAAACTGCTCCGGGTGCTGCAGCGAGCAGGATGGATACTGCCACCCAGACAGAGCCTCAGTGGGTCCATGCAGCTACGCAGACCCTGGGCTGTAGGCAGTGCCCCCCTCCCACACCAGCCCGTGCCTCTGCTACCGGCTACGCTTGTGGGAGCTGTGCACAAGTCGCAGAATTCCTTCACATGGTGGCAGAGCTGAGGGAGGAGGTGAACAGATTAAGGACTATCAGGGAATGTGAGAGGGACATAGATCTTTGGAGCAGTGCCCTCGCACAAACCCAGCAGGCTGCTGGAGCCAATGCAGCGGAGCAGCTCGATCCTATAATCTGTGAGGCAGGGGGAACAAGAGATGGGGGATGGCAGCAAGTTCCTGTCCGGCGCAGGAAACCTGCTCCCCCCACCCGGACAACTAACCCCCAGATAGCCCTCAGAAATAAATATGAAACACTGCAGGTGGAACCTATCCCCCAGGAAGAAGCAGAGGAAGAAGAAGATGTTCCCCACAGCCTGGAAACATTCCCTAGGCTCCAGCATCCTCAGAGGGCCCTAAAGACATCCTCTGTCAAGAAAAAGAGGAGAGTGATCATCTTAGGGGATTCCCTTCTAAAAGGAATGGAGGGTCCCATCTGCAGACCGGACCTGCTCCACAGGGAGGTCTGCTGCTTACCGGGGGCATCAGTAAGGGATATCAATAGAAAACTCCCTTCCTTGGTGAAGGAAACGGATTACTATCCCCTGTTAGTATTTCAAATAGGTAATGATGACTTACAGCGCAGAAAGCTGAAAGCCATCAAAAGAGACTTCAGGGCTTTAGGGAAGATGATGGAGGGCTCTGGAGCACAAGTGGTGTTTAGTTCTATCCCAATACTAAGGAATATGGAACAGGAGGTCAGGAACATACAGATGATTAATGCCTGGCTCCGAGCCTGGTGTGAGGAGAGAGGCTTTGGCTTCTTTGCTCATGGGGTGACCCACCCACCCCCAGGTTTTCTTACTAGGGATGGGTCATACTTGTCTCCAAGGGGGACTAAAGTTATCTCTAAAAATCTAGTTAGGCTCTTAAATAAAGCTTTAAACTAGATGTGAAGGGGGAAGGGGAGGAGACCAGGCTAGTTGGGAATGAGCCTGGAAGTGGGAAACCGGCGGCTGAGAAATGGGCAAGTCCCTCACAACAGGGCAAGTGAGGGCGAGTACAAGTGGGGACAGTAAGGATGAAACTGGGTCTGTGGAATTAGTTATTCCAAAGACCAGTCAATCAAGAATAAACTCTCTTCCCTTTATGAGGGCTGAAGGTTCATCAGCCCAGCTGAAGTGCATTTACACCAATGCACGCAGCATGGGCAATAAGAAGGATGAGCTGGAAGCTATGGTAGGGCAAGGTGACTATGATGTCATTGCCATCACAGAAACGTGGTGGGATGACTCACTTAACTGGACTACAGCTATGTTGGGATATAAACTCTTCAGGCGGGACAGGAAGGGTAGGAAAGGAGGCGGGGTAGCCCTCTATGTTAAAGAGTGCTTTGATACTCTTGAACTGGATTACGGTGAGGATGGGATCGAGTGCCTATGGGTTAAAATCAGAGGAGCCCACAAGAAGGGGGACTTTGTGATAGGAGTCTGTTACAGACCACCCAGCCAAGAAGAAGCAGCTGATGAGCTCTTCTATAAACAGCTGGGGACAGTCTCTAAATCTCTGCCTCTTGTCCTTGTGGGAGACTTTAACTTTCCGGATGTCTGCTGGGAGTACAATACAGCAGAAAGGAAACAGTCTAGGAGGTTCCTGGAGTGCATCGAAGACAACTTCCTTGCACAACTGGTTAGCGAACCAACAAGGGAGGGTGCCTTCCTTGACCTGCTGTTTGTGAATAGAGAAGGTCTTGTTGGGGATTTGACAGTTGGAGGACGCCTGGGATTAAGCGATCATGAGATGATAGGGTTTTCAGTTCTAGGTGGGATTAAGAAGGGGGTTAGCGAAACAGTCACATTAAACTTCCAGAGGGCAGACTTTGGCCTGTTCAGAAGGTTGATTAGCAAAGTCCCGTGGGAAACAGTCCTTCAGGGCAAGGGAGCCCACGACGACTGGGCGCTCTTGAAAAATGAAATCCTAGCAGCTCAAGAGCAGGCCATCCCTGTGTTCCGGAAAAGGAGACGGCGGGGGGAAAAGCCAGCTTGGTGGAGCAGGGAGATCTCAAGATGCATCAATAATAAGAAGAAGCTCTATGTGCTTTGGAGGAAAGGACAGGCATCTTGGGTGGACTACAGGGACGAAGTGAGATCGCGCAGGGAAAAAATCAGGAGGGCCAAGGCCCAACTAGAAATAAAACTAACTAAGTCTGTGAAAGACAACAAAAAGTCTTTCTACAAGTACATTAACAGGAAAAGGAGGACGAGGGAGAATATCCAGTCTCTATTGGATGCAGAAGGAATAACAGTGACAGGGGATAAGGACAAGGCTGAGGTACTTAATGCCTTCTTCGCCTCAGTCTTTAATAGCAAAGAAAGTTGTTCCTTCTGTTTACAAATCCAAGAGTTAGAAGGGCAGATTGAGGATCCCATGATCCAAGAGGAGGCGGTTAGAGACTTGCTTGCCCAGCTAGATGCCCACAAGTCTATGGGGCCGGATGGGATCCACCCAAGAGTATTGAAGGAGCTGGCGGATGTCCTTTCCAAACCCCTATCCATCATCTTCCAGAGGTCCTGGCTGACTGGGGAAGTTCCACTAGACTGGAGGCTGGCTGATGTTGTGCCCATCAAAGAAGGGTTGCAGAGAGGATCCGGGGAACTACAGGCCTGTCAGTCTCACCTCAGTGCCAGGGAAAGTCATGGAACAGGTAATCTTGAGTGCTATCATGAAGCACATGCAAGAGAACCGGGTGATCAGGCCCAGTCAACATGGGTTTACAAAAGGCAGATCTTGCCAAACTAACCTGATCACCTTCTATGACAAAATTACTCGACTACTGGATGGGGGAAAGGCTGTGGATGTAGTCTTCTTGGACTTCAGTAAAGCCTTTGACACAGTTTCTCACAGCATTCTGCTTCAGAAGCTGTCTGCCTCCGTACTGGACAGGTGTGCACTCTCCTGGGTTGAAAACTGGTTGGATGGCCGGGCCCAGAGAGTGGTGGTCAATGGAGTTAACTCCAGCTGGAGGCCAGTCACAAGTGGGGTTCCTCAGGGCTCAGTACTGGGTCCAGCTCTGTTCAATGTCTTTATCAATGACCTGGATGAAGGCATTGAGTGCACCCTCAGCAAGTTTGCAGATGACACTAAGCTGGGAGGAAGTGTCGATCTGCTGGAGGGTAGGGAGGCTCTGCAAAGGGATCTGAACAGGCTGGACCGCTGGGCCGAGACCAATGGGATGAGGTTTAACAAGGCCAAATGCCGGGTCCTGCACTTGGGGCACAACAACCCTGTGCAGCGCTACAGACTGGGGGAAGAATGGCTGGAGAGCTGCACGGAAGAGAAGGACCTGGGGGTGCTGGTTGACAGCCGACTGAACATGAGCCAGCAGTGTGCCCAGGTGGCCAAGAAGGCCAACGGCATCTTGGCTTGTATCAGAAATGGGGTCACCAGCAGGTCCAGGGAGGTTATTCTCCCTCTGTACTCAGCACTGGTGAGACCGCACCTCGAGTACTGTGTTCAGTTCTGGACCCCTCACCACAAGAAGGATGTTGAGGCTCTGGAGCGTGTCCAGAGAAGAGCAACGAAGCTGGTGAGGGGGCTGGAGAACAAGTCTTACGAGGAGCGGCTGAGAGAGCTGGGATTGTTTAGCCTGGAGAAGAGGAGGCTGAGGGGAGACCTTATTACTCTCTACAACTACCTGAAAGGAGGTTGTGGAGAGGAGGGAGCTGGCCTCTTCTCCCAAGTGACAGGGGACAGGACAAGAGGGAATGGCCTGAAGCTCCGTCAGGGGAGGTTCAGGTTGGATATCAGAAAAAAATTCTTCACAGTAAGAGTCATTGGGCACTGGAACAGCTGCCCAGGGAGGTGGTCGAGTCGCCTTCCCTGGAGGTGTTTAAGGAACGGGTGGATGAAGTGCTTAGGGACATGGTTTAGGGAGTGTTAGGAATGGTTGGACTCGATGATCCAATGGGTCCTTTCCAACCTTGTGATTCTGTGATTCTGTGATTCTGTGATTCTAGGATTCCGATAACTGTTGAAGACTCAATCTCATTGGCCATTTCTGAAAGGGCAGGCAATGTGTGAGTGGTGCCAGTGCTCAGGGAGCTTCCCAGTCTGCTCACTCAGCTCCCTGGGATGCTGCCCTTCCTGTCCCACAGACGGGAAAGTACTGCGTTTGCTCAAGTGATCCCTGACTTGATCCTCACCTACTGCTTACCTTACCCACATCTCCTCCAGAGTCCTGCCCTGAGTCACAGTGGCCTGGGAGACCCTGAAGGGGAAGACAGGCACAAAGAGGAGAGAGGGAATCTCAGATCTGTCTACACCTTACTTCCTAAACACAGCAGTGCCCACACAGGGTTGGTCTTTCTTCTTTAACTGTTCCTGAAGCAGCAAACACTCATCGTGGGGCCCTTGAATTGCCTTTCAAGCTGAGACTGGTTTTGGTCTGGACACTCGCAGTGCTTGAAGAATGCTGTCCTTGAAGACCATCTGTCCTGAGCTCTATGACCATGTCACAGCTCTGTCTCCCATGGGAAAGGCTCCAGCTCCACCTGCCTGTGCCCCTGGTTGAAGGAATTACTGCCCATTGGGGCTGAATTCCTGCAACTGTTGCACCAGGCAAGCTCATCCCTGCCATCAGGAAACCTGGGACCAGGCATGCAGCACTGCGTGTGTGCAAAGGCTTTGCTCAGAGCAGAGACAGGCTGGGACACAAGAGAAGTGACCGTCTTTCAAACCCCAGGTCTAAAGACCCAGGATGAAATTCCTGAATTCACTCCATGGAACACATCCTCCCAGCTTGGAGAAGTGAGATCATTCCCTGTCGCCTTCCTGCTGTCCTGCTACTGGTGGGAGAAGAAAAGTGATTCTTGTGCCCAGTTATTTTTGTAAGAGGAGCAATGACACAGCAGGACAGAAGTGTCTCTGCCAGCTGAGAGAGGGAACATCAGGGATGGCTTCAGCCTGTTTCTCAGCAGGTTCCCTGGAGCCCCAGGGGGCAGAGAAAGGGCTGCCTTGGGCTGCTCCTCTGCTGCTGAGCTGGGCTGGGCTCCTGGCACAGAGGGAGCTGGTGGCAAGTGGGCAGTGCTACAAAGAGCCATCTCTGGGCAGGAGCAGCTCCTCTGCAAAGCCCAGCAGGGCTGAGGGCACTGTGTGCAGGCAGTGAGAGGAGAGGAGGGAGGCACAGAGAAGGGAAAGGCAGGGTGGGGTGGGAGGAAAGAGGAGGCTTCATTTGGAGAAAATCTTCACAGCCCTTCTCAAGGTGAGTCTCTGGGTGCAGGACAGTGCAGGTGCAGTTCCTGGAGGGATCTCCTAAATCTGGCACAGCCACAGCCTGTGGGATCTGTCAGGAGGGCTGTTGCTGTTTCTCCAGCAGAGAAAAAAATAGAGTCAGTGCTCAGCCTGCCTGGGGAGTTCCCCATGGAGGCACAGAGAGAAGGTATGGGGGGGAAGAAGCACCTCCTGGCAGGAGAGGGTCTTTCAGGAGGGTTCTGTGTGAGTCAGGGCTACCCACAGCTCCAAATGCCTTCAGGATATTTCTAAGAGGACATTCTAAAGGGGAGAGCAGAGCAGAGATTACATTAAAGATCAGGAACTTCACTGAGTTTGCCTTTTCACTTTCCTGCCCTTGGGGAATTTCAGTGGAAAAATAGAAGAAAAGGCTGTCATGATTGAAGACATCACCGAGACTCCTGAGCTGTGTCCTTGAGTGGTCAGTAGGTCTGATAGGAGCCTCCAAAAGTGTCTCCAGTTCCTCCTTTGCCCACGGACACCACCAGCATCAGCTCTGCTGGACCCACCAGGCTCAGTCTGTCCTGTCCTTTTCTGCTTATAAACAAGACCCTGTGCCCAGCTTTGCCCGGCAAACAGGCAGGTTTGTGTAGGGCCAGGGGAGAGCAGAGAGGGTCAGATAGGGTCTGTGAGCACTCACAGGGAAAAGACATGGGACAGTGAAACACCTCCCAGGAGGAAAATCTCCAGCGGAAGGCATTAGATCACGGAATGAGAGGAGAATTCATACAGAGATGTTCTGGGAGGGAGAATTCAGAGAGGTCTGTGTGATCCCCTCCAGAGCAGCCCCTTCCTCTGAGCAAGCGCCCTGGCCTCCTCTCCCACCCAGCAAAGCCTCTGCCCTCAGGGCTCTGGGCTCCAGGGCTGAACCCCCTCCTCTGCAGCCACAGCTCCAGTGCCCTCTCCAGAGCCCAGGGACTGAGACCACCTGCCCGGCAAGGTTGGTATCTGGGAGGGGGCGAGCACAGCTGGGGAAGGGGAATGCTGTCTGTGTGCCTGGCTGCCTCTGCCCTGGCCTCTCTCAGCCAGACCCTCACTCTCTTGCTCCATTTCTCCCCTTGTCTCCGTTCTTGCTGTTGTTGTCTCGTTCTCCCTGCCAGGCTCCCTAGGGATGGAAGTTGCAGCTGTACATTCACCCACAGCCCTGGGTGGCTCCTTTCCTCACATTGTGTCCATGTGAACCCGTGTCCCAGCTTTGCTTTGAGTTGTGAGGCTGTGGGCAATGCAGTCAGTGGGGCTGGGGAAGGAGCTGAATCTCCTCTAATAAAATGCCATCCTGAGGACACTTGGCTCTCCTTGAGATTTCCTTCCAAGCTCTGAGCTTCCCTCCGTTATGCAAACCTGTACCACAGCATCTTGGTGTGACCTGAAAGCCTCATGGAGAAATGCAGAGTTGCTGCAAGAGAGAAACTGTTGTTGGGTGGGTGAAAGGAGTCGGGTGTGTCCTGGGCTGGAAGTGGGGTGCTCAGACCTTAGGAAAGGGTGCGGCATTGAGTGGTGTAAAGTAGATCCTTCTGCTCTCAGCTGGGCCTGGTGTTTTTTTCAGAAGAACATGGGAGTGTGATCTGCCTCCATGTCAGAAGGATGTAATCCCAGGGCAGCTGAGACTAAGAACAAGGGACAGAGCAGCTCCCCTCCCTCTGCACTGAGCCACAGGCAATGCTCTCACCTTGCAGGATTCCCTCTCTTCTCCCAGAGTGCAGCAGAGATGCTGAGTGGTTCTGACAGCCAAGAGCACTGCCCAGTGCAGATGCTGACAGGCCCTGCAGAGCAGGGCTGACCCCTCACAGCCAGCGGGCAGAGGCCCTGCTCCTCCCAGCACATTCAGCTGGCACCAAGCAGGGCTCCAGGCACGGAGCTGAAGGAAGGGCTGTGATAAAAGGGACAGGGTGTGAGCAGCAGGGAGAGGAGAAGGAGAAATGGCTCAATGATGATCTCCTGGGAAGGGAAAAGCAGTGGAGAATGTGCTTTGTGAGAAATGGCTTTGATTTTGCTCAGAGACATCTCCTCTAAGCTGTCACTGTCTTTTTCTTCTTGTTCGGTGCTTCGCATCCAGAGGCAGCAGATGTCCAACAGTAGCTCCATCACCCAGTTCCTCCTCCTGACATTCACAGACTCACAGGAGCTGCAGCTCTTGCACTTCTGGCTCTTCCTGGGCATCTACCTGGCTGCCCTCCTGGGCAACAGCTTCATCATCACCACCATCACCACCATCACCTGTGACCACCACCTCCACACCCCCATGTACTTCCTCCTCCTCAACCTCTCTATTCTTGACCTCGGATCCATCTCCACCACTCTCCCCAAATTCCTGGCAAATTCCCTCTGGGACACCAGGGCCATTTCCTACTCAGGATGTATTGCACAATTCTTTCTATTTATCTTCTTGCTTTCAGCAGAGTATTCTATTCTGACCATCATGTCCTACAACCGCTAAGTTGCCATCTGCAAACCCCTGCGCTATGGGACCCTCCTGGGCAGCAGAGCTTGTGTCCACATGGCAGTAGCTGCCTGGGCACTGGGATTCTCACTGCTCTGCTGCACACGGCCAATACATTTTCTCTGCCCTTCTGCCAGGGCAATGCTGTGGACCAATTCTTCTGTGAAATCCCCTAATTTATCAAGCTCTCCTGCTCACACTTCTACATCAGGGAGGTTGGATTTATTGATGTTAGTGTCTGTTTATTTTTTGCATGTTTTGTTTTCATTGTGGTGTCTTATGTGCAGATCTTCAGGGCAGTACTGAGGATCCCCTCTGAGCAGGGACGGCACAAAGCCTTTTCCACGTGCCTCCCTCACCTGGCCGTGGTCTCCCTCTTTGTCAGCACTGGAGCATTTGCTTACCTGAAGCACCCCTCCATCTCCTTTCTATCCCTGGACCTTGTGGTGTCAGTTCTGTACTCAGTGGTGCCTCCAGCATAGAACCCTCTCATCTACAGCTTGAGGAACCAGCAGCTCAAGGATTCAGTGTGGAAACTGGTATCTGGAGGGTTCTCTGAAGCAATGAGCTTCTCATCACTTTCTGCCTAGCAGTTATCCTGCAACTCATGGCAGGCCCAGACTGACTTCTGTATTGGTCTTGGTGTTTTTTTTCAGTTGGTTTAAACTTGTCATTCTGTTTTTAATTCACTGTCTTATTCTCTTTTCTTACTGATTGGCTGTGTAAATGAGGAGATGTTCTTCCAATAAAGTGTGTTTCAACAAAATAAAGGCATATTCAAGGTCTTTTCTTTCCTGATATCTTTCCTCAAGGCCTTTCAGGAGCTGCAGGGACAGTTCCTCTGGGCTTGAGTGGAGGGCAAAAGAGTCCCAGCACGGCAGCCCTGCCAGGCACCAGTGCTTGATCTCCCCAAATTGTTTTCTCTCCACTTCCACACTCTCCTCCTCACCCCTTGCCTTGCTGGAAGGCCTGAGGGTTCTGAGCTTGGTCACAGCGGTGTTGCGTGGCAGTGCTGTGCCCGCAGGCAGGGACAGGCAGTTGGCACTTGTGGGACAGAGCTGCCTCCACAACAGCCTTTCCATAGAGCAAGGGAATGTCCTCAGGGCAGTGCCTGAAGGCTTAGGGCTTCTGCTTAAGTTTCTCTTAAGAACATGCCAAGGAAGTGACTCAGAGATGAAAACACCAGTGTTCAGCTGAAGAGTTTTGGTGTGCGAGGCTGTGCCAGGCTGCAGAGCACTTGCTCTTCTCCAGAGAGGTCAGATCCAGCCCGGGAAGAAAGCAGAGGTGGGTGCAGGATATTAAGAAGGTAGATCCAGCACACATGTGTGCCAGTTTAATGCCAGCTACACCTCCACCCACTGTAAGCTTGCCAAGACCATGTAGAAGCCTTTTACTGCAGTGTAAATGACCTGACAGATAAACCTGTTCTCACTCTGTACACCACATCTGCTGTGCTCCTGGGCTGTACATGGCAGAGCAGCTCTGACCTCCCGGCAGCATAAGGTAGAGGTTTCGTGTGTTTCTCGGTGGTATAGGCTGCACCCCCCTTTCCTTACCCTGCCAGGCAGCAGCTTTCCTTCATTTGTCTCTTTGTCCCACAGATGAAATCTGAGTTTGTGCCCCAGCACCCGGACATCACAGAATCATCCTAGGTCTTTACAGTCCCCGAGAAAAGTGTTTCAGTCCCACTCCTGTTGGTGTGAAATGCCAGAGTGACTCTGTACAGACCCCACCTGAACTTCCACTTGCTGTTGATTGGAGATCACCCTGGTTACCCTTTACACCTCTCCAGGGGCTCAGCAGTCCCATTATTCCAGCAGGCTCTTCCTTCTCCATGAGAAAGCTGGAAATGGAAGTGGGCTCTTGCGAGCAGAGCATCCAGCTCCTGGCACCCAAGTGTACAAGGGAGAGGAAGGTGAAGAAGGTCTGTGTCAGGAACAGGGCATGTAGTTGGGGCTGTTTCCAAGAGGGAATTGGAGGATGGTGCAGGGGAGCCCGGGGGATCAGAAGTGTGTTTCCATGTCGGCATCCTGAGTGTGCCATGCTGCAGGCAATGGTCGTTGCTGCAAAACTGTCTGCTGGGCTCAGGCAGGAGCGCAGAGGGCAGTGGTAGTCCATTGGCCAGAGAAACAAAAGTTTTTCAGCAGCTGCCTTGTCCTCTCTGCAGGGCATGAGGTACAGCAGACTATCTGCATGATCAACAGCGAGAAGGAAGCCTTCAGCTTTGCTTTCAGAAAAAGCTCTCTCTTCTCAGAGGGCTGCAAAGTGCAAATAGAACCCCTGAAAGGCTCCATCGCTCCTCTTTCAAGGTAACAGGGCTCACCATCCAGATTTCCTCTCCCACGTGCCAAACACAACACTGTCATTTTGCTTTTGAGGCTCTCTCCCCTCTGCAGTCACCAGGTGACTCTCAGCTATAGCGTGCATGTGCCTTGTTCTGTTCCTTCCCACTGGAAACAGGCTGAAAGTGCAGGTTTCTCCATCGAGTGTCTGTGTCTGAGTTACCCTGGTCTTCTAGACAGCCTTCCTGGAGCAATTCAGGCATTTGATCTTCTAGATTTCATGACCAAGACGTGTTTTGGGGTTTGACGCCTGTGACCCTGCTGAGCCAGCGACCTTAAGTATGCAAGTCTCCTCTCTTCTCTGTGTTCCTTTAGTCACCAAGAGCACAAAGCACACATGCAGCATTTAAGCCCATCATGAGGGATAGCAACAGCCTTACGGAAGTAGATGTTTTCCAGATTTGCCTGTCTGAAAATGGATACTCTTTTCTTGCAAACTGCAGCTGTAAGTAGTGATCAGACATGGCTACAAGTTCAAGCAGTGTCACAGGTCACCAGCTCATCTCTTCACCCACTATGGCTGTCCCTGTGCCCACTCAGAGCCTGCCTGGGTGTAGCACCAGGCAGCTTTGCTGTGGCTTTAAAGATGCTACATTTTAGCTTGCCACTGGGTGTGAGATAAGAGAGCAACCTGCATCAATTACTGTGGCTTACCTGAGAAGTGTTAATTCCTTAAGCCCCTGTGTTTGGTTGTGTTTGATCCCACATCCAGAAATTACGTTGTAATTACTCACAGAAATTCCAGTTTGGTGGCTCCTGCATTGCACATTTGTCATGGGAGCTGGATGATTCCTCTTTTCAAAGAGGATATCACTGTTGCCATATAGATGGGAGACACTAGAGATCTGTGAGTGCCCTTCTCTGTGTTTGGGACAGAAGTGGGATCTTGTGGCACGTGGGCAGAGTAGTAAGGTCGGTGTTAGTTCAGCGTTTGCTGCCTTTTTGCTGCATCCTCTGCCATTTCATTGCACACATCATCATACCCTAAACAGTTCTCACCAAGCTTTGCTCCATAGAGGGAGGCAGGGTGGAGTGCTCTCCCAAGCCTTGAGTCTCACCACAGCCATTGCACAGCTTCTATCCCGTAGGGTGGGCGATGTGGGGCCACAATAGCTGAGAGACAGTGAACAGAGCAAAAAGAGTCTTCTCTCCCCAGGCTTCCCATTACGGTTGTCCTCACACCAACACGAGAAGGAGAGGCAATCTTCAACCTCAACTGTGGTGTCAACAGGAAGAGCCAGACCCTATCCTTGAATATCAAGGCCACCGGCTGCAGCAAAGTGGAGAGACAGAGGGCTGTGCTTCATGCTGCAGAGAAGCAGCGAAATGTTAAGTGATATAAAGCAGAGTTTTTACAAAGTTTGATAACAAATGCAACCATGATTTTCAAGGTTTGCTGGCAAGGTACGTTTGCTTATGTACTGCACAGAGGACAGGGTCAGACTCCCTCCCGTTGAGCCATAATGTTCAGAGAGGACGCCCTTGTGTTCTAAACCCCTCCTCAGAGAGACTCCAGGGAGGGGCGACTGGATTGAGACTTAGCCAAAGAGTTGGTCAACAGTTTATGTGTAAAGGATCACATCCATGCAGTCATATCCAAGCCATCTATCCTTTGTACCTCTAAGCCAAGATCACAAATTCCCCTAAGTCCCTCTCTGAGGTTTGTTGAGGCAAGGATTCTCTCACCCTCGAGGAGTAATTGTGAGAGGTGTCCTTTTCCAGGGGACCTCCTGATGTGCAGCTTCCTTTTGTTTCAGGAGAGCTCAAAGGGCTCTTGGGCTGCTCGCTCCTTATGCAGTGAGATAATTGACTCACAGTCACATTTCCACACTGATCACAGGGGCCAGGTTCTTGCAGATTTGCCAGGTGGGTGCATTACCATGGATCAGCCCTTCGCTGTTGTGTTATCTGTCTCCCCCAAAATCACCATGAGGTGGATGCAGCCCTCATGACAATCACCAGCCATCAAAAACCCCACTGGTGATTATCGCTGGATGAAGATCTATGGGAAAAAGTGAAGCTCAAGGGGAGCCAAACATCACGTTGATAAAGAACATTGGTCTATAAAACAATAATAGATGGAGTTTTTAAACATAATAGATACGAGGCCATAGGAGATATATGGTTACCCAGAAACAATACATTGTTGAAATATATTGTTGCCAAGAAACTTTTACTGGAAGGATGGGATGTCATCCACAGGACGGGAACAGGCTGGAGAAGTGGGGCTGTGAGAACCTCATGAAGTTTAACAAGGCGAAGGGCAAGGTCCTACACCTGGGTCAGGGCAATCCAATCAGTGCATGATGGGAGATGACGTGATTGAAAGCAGCCCTGCGGAGAAGGACCCTGGGTACTGGTCGGTGAGAAGCTTGACATGAGCCGGCAGTGTGCACTCGCAGCCCAGAAGGCCAAACATATCCTGGGCTGCATCCAGAAAAGCGTGGCCAGCAGGGCGAGGGAGGGGATGCTGCCCCTCTGTTCCTCTCTTGGGAGAACTCATCTGGAGTCCTGTGTCCAGTTCTGGAATCCTCAATGTAAGAAGAAGATGGAGCTGTTGGAACGGGTCCAGAGGAGGCTGTAAAGATGATCAGAGGGCTGGAGCACCTTCCATATGAGGACAGGCTGAGAGACTTGGGCTTGTTGAGCCTGGAGAAGAGAAGGCTCTGAGGAGACTTTATAGTGACCTTCCACTACCTGAAGGGGCTACAAGAAATCAGGTGGGGGAGTATTTACAAGGGTTTGTAGTGACAGGACAAAGGGCAATGGCTATAAACTAGAGAGGGGCAGATTTAGACCAGACATAAGGAAGGATTCTTTACCATAAGAGTGGTGAGACACTGGAACAGAAGTGGTGGCTGCCCCATCCCTGGAGGTGTTCAAGGCCAAATTGGATGGGCCTTGGGCATCCTGATCTAGTGGGATGTCCCTGCCCATGCCAGGGGGACGTGGAACTAGATGATCTTTAAGGTCCCTTCCAACCCTAACTACTCTATGATTGTATATTCCCAGTAAGAATTTCTTTCAAGTTATGGGATGTTACAGCAATATGATGTATTTTAACCCTTCTGTCAAGCAATGTTGGAATGGGGCAGCAATCTCACATAGTGCTTTCTGATATTTGTGTGTCTCTGCATTGCAGGATCCAACCAATTCAGTGTCTGCATGGATTTGCGTAGAACTGGTGAGACAGGAAAGAACTGCTGTCAGTTAAAGGAGAAGGAAAGAGGCTCAGAAACACATTTAAAGACATTTTTGAGTGCCCATAGAAGAAAGTCCCACCGGTAACTAATTTATTCAATTAAAGCAGTGAAAAACAATAAACTGGGAATTCCTGGTTGTCTGTGTACAAGTAAACATAAAGAGTGTTGGAGATCAACACGGAATTATATGCCATCAGAGCCTCATTCAAACAGGAATTGATGCCCAGTTTGCAAGGGGTGTCAGCATGGATGATCAAGTAAATGGTCTGACAGTCTTTGCAGGCTTCTGCTTTACACCCTTCCAGTAACACTCAATTGCTCTTTGTTCAGCTCAAAAGGAGCCCAAACTCTGTCCTTTATGCAGTCACCCCTATCTGTGACAGTGGCGTGTAAGGGTGGTACCAAGAAAGCAGCAGTGTGAGTGAAAATAAAGAAGGAAAATCTGTAGAATTTCCTCTGTAGGTGCTGAGAAGCTGAGGGCAAAGAGGGAGAGGAGCCCATTGCAAATGTCACTCAGCAACCACAGGGCTCCAGGAAGCAGCACAGAGGTTGCAGGGTGGGATTAGAGCCATTGCAGAGATGGGATGGAGATGGGGAATTGAGAGGTGCGGAGAAGGGATGATGTCTGAGGACTGGAGCACCTTCCATACGAGGACAGGCTGAGAGAGCTGGGCTTGTTCAGCCTGGAGAAGAGAAGGCCCCTGAGTCCTATGGGAGCCCTGCAAGAGCCCCACAGGCGCGAGGGCATTGTCAAACCCTTCAGGTCAATTCTAGTCAGGTGCTTAAGGAATAGGAACAACTCGGGGGCTTCACCAGTGAGAGCTGGAAGATCAGCTGGATTTAGTCATCTAAGGTACCAGTTGTGACATAACAATGGAACCGTCACCAGGCTGCTGGAAGCAGGGGCTGGCAGAGTTGTCGCCGTGAGGACAGAGGCTTTGATGCCTCAGACACCCCTACTCTGACCA
This sequence comes from Cuculus canorus, assembly GCF_017976375.1. Classification (NCBI taxonomy): domain Eukaryota; kingdom Metazoa; phylum Chordata; class Aves; order Cuculiformes; family Cuculidae; genus Cuculus; species Cuculus canorus. The sequence continues at coordinate 67,828 of NW_026527841.1, forward strand.
TCAGCCATGGCAGGTACAGCAGCTCCTCATGGTGCTCCTGTCCTCTGGGTAAAACCCCAGCCCACTCTGCCCGCTGAGATTTCACCCCATCACACCTCTTTGCTTCCCCCGACAGAAAGGTTCCCTCTGCAGCTTCTGATGGCGTCAGAAGTGCCCAGCGTGAGCTTCACTGCCCCAGCTCTGCCACCAGCGGTCACTGCGTGGGTGCTGCCCTCTGTCCCGGGGCTGCCACTGTCCTGTGAGCCTGTCCATCTCCACCCTGGCAGCTACCAGCTGGACCCAGCCAGCACCAAGCAGGGGCAGCCAGGGCCCGTGGGGTTCCCGGGACAGCTGAGGCATCTCCTGACCATGAACCAGGTCCTCTGTGGGGAGCAGCTCCCTGCCTCTGGCTGGGGACAGCAGGAGTTGGTGGGGACATCAGTGCCCCCCAAGCTGATGGGGCTGGGGCCATCAGCCGTGGTCAAGGGAGAGGCACTCTGTCCCACAGCCATGCTCCAGCAGGGGCCAGGCACCCTCGCCAACGCCTTTGCGCAGCAGGACAGTGACACCAATGTCAACACTGTGCTCTCCGGGCTCCACACCGTGGATGGCATAGACTCTGTCCTCGATGTTCTCGGCAGCCCCAGCTTGTTCACCTCTGCAAACCAATTCCCCAACCTCTCTGAGTACATACTGAAGAACAACTGCCTCAAGGAGGGAGCGGTGGTTGTGGGACTGGGGGACAGCGAGGGCACCATCCCTGATGTCCCTGATGTCCCCAACGGAACCACCTCCCTCAACAAGCTCCATCACCTCTCTGAGTCCAGGGCAGATAGTGGCTGTACCGTGGCAGGAGCGATAGTATCGATACTGGGAGACGTCAACCCCTTCTGGGGAGTGGGGCCCATGTCCCCCTTGCTGGACACGGAGTGGAAGCAGGGCGGAGCAGCGGCGGTCCTTCCCTCCCTACTGCCAGGGGGTCCCGTGGAGCCTTCTCAGGAGAGTCCTGTGGAGACTGCAAAGGAGATTCGTGCAGAGAGACCCCGGGAGGATCCCCTGGAGGCTCTCCTGCAGTGGCCCTGGCTGAGCCCCCTGCGCGTCCCACTGCTGAGTCCCCTGGCCAGCCCCCCAGCTGCCCCTCAGCCTCTTCCACCATGCATGGACCAACCAGGTGAGGAGTTGCTGTGGAGGCAGCCCCGGGTGGGTTTGACCTGCTTGCCACTGCCTCCAGCTGTCGCCTCCAGCCGAGAGGACCCCAGATTGGGCAAGGCGGGTGGCAAACAGGGCAAGCGTCCCGCGCCAGCCATCAGCCATCAGATGCAGGAGGTGTCTCCAGAGGAAAACACCCCGTCCAAAAGGAGGAGGGTCGTGTGCCAGGTGGCAAAGCACCCCCAGACCCTGCAGGAGGGGAAGGCAGGCAGGGACAGGGCAGCACTGGGCGGCAGTGGGCAGCCTATGGGCAGCAGAAAGCAACAAGCCAGTGGCAGCAAGCGCAGGGCATCTGAGGACACCAATGTGCCCCACGTGGCCCTCAAGTGAGCCAGAAGCTCAGAGGACAACGGGGGACAAAACACCCTGCAATCCATACCCGCGTGCCCGCCTCACACTCTGCTCATCCCGAAGGCACAGAGCACGGATACGTGTAAACTGTGGCCCCAGGACCAGCTGCTGAGCAAAAAACACTGGAGAAAAATAGTGCAGGGACCAACGGTGCCCACGACAAGAGCTAAAAGGCGCTCTTGCTCAGCTCCATCCAGAGCTTCCACCAGCTGGGGCAAAGAATGAAGGTGGTGGGGCCGGTGCGCCAAGTGCCCCCCCTGCAGCCCCAGCCGGGCCCCAGAGCGCCCCCCAGACTGTCCCGGCCCCCGCCGGCTGCCCCGAGGCCCAGCGCCAGGCCGGCTGCCTCCAAGCCCCCGGCCGATGGACACAAGGATGTGGCCCTTGCAGGGACATTGAGCGGCGAGGTGCTCACAGAGGCTGCCGCCCAGCCCCAGCAGCCGAGCTGGAGGCGCCGGTCACCCACGGGGGGCAGAAGCCCACAGAACAGGCTGCCACAGCCGGCGCGCATGGAGCCGTGGCTGCCTTGCCGTCCCGAAGACTCCGTGCCACACGTCACGCCCCGCTGGGAACGGGCAAAGCCCACCCTGCTGGAGGAGCAGGAGGAGTCGGTGCCCATCACAGCTGAGCAGCGGCCCGAGCAGGAGCACGGGAAGGGTCTGGCACAGCAGGAGAGGCAGCGGGCAGCCCTGATCACTGGGACCTGATGGACACAGGACGATATTGACTGGGATGGGTGGAAGGTCTGAGCTTGACACCGAGACTGACAACATGTACGGCGTGGAATAACCCGATGGTCAAGCACTGTCTCCTGCAGCACCACGCACAGAGGCAGGGACCTGCACCCTCCCACTCCAGCCCAACCCTCCCCCAAATCCCCATTTCTTTCTTAATTCATTAAATGAGTGCAGTTTTTGCTTGCTGGCGCCTCTCTCTGCCTGTGGTCATTTGCACAGCGGGAGGGGGCGGGTATTCACGCAGGGTCTGCCCACCCAGCGGGGAGCTTAGCTGGGCTGGCGATGGCCACCAAGAGGATGGGGAGATGGGGCATCACTCCAGGCTGTAGGCGCCTGTGGGTGAAACCACCTTGATTTGCATCAGCGCCAGCAGGATGGGGGCCTCCACTACCGGCATCACCATCATTGCCCAGCACCAGCATCACTGCCAGCGAGCTGGATCTGGCCCTGGGACGGAGCCAGGAATGCCCCAGGAGCCCAAGCTGGGATTTTAAGAGCCCAAAAGGAATACCCTCTGAGATTAAAGCACTGCAAAGGATTAGAAAAGTTAATGCATTTGCAGCCTTGAGAATTCCCATACAGGTATAAACAGAAGAAAGGGGTCAGGAGTTTGGCAACGCCTGGACCGTTGCCATAAATCTCGAGAAGACTGTCACTTTACAACTTGAATATTGGGGGTAAACCGATAACATCAAGGAAACAAGGAAACCAGCAACCCAGTGCACAGAGGAGATGTTTGACAACAGTAAATGCCCCCATTCGGATCTTCTCCACAGCCTCCTTGATCACAATAAGGGATTAACGCATTCATAAGGTATAGCCTCAAGCTTTCAGCACTGTTGGTGATGGTTTGAGTGCTTGGTTAGTGGGTCATTCGAGAACTACTTTTCAAGGTCTTTTTTTGTGGCCTGATGTTATTAATTCTGATTTTACCGGACAAATACAACTTACGGTTCATAATCCTTTTCCACCTGTGGATATTTCACAAGACAGTTGTATTGCTCAATAAATACCATTTCAAAGATTGAATCAGAGAAAGTTGGCCTTCAAGTCACACCTGAAAAAATCCAAACTTGTCCACTACGGAAATATCCGAACTGGAAAATTTTAGATGCCCCAATTGAGCCTCAGAAAATTAAATTGCAGACAGTAGTCAAAACTTTAAATGATTTGCAAAAACTCCTAGGAACAATCAATTGGGTTAAATCTTATTTGGGTATCACTAATGCAGAACTAAGTCCGTTATTTGATCTTCTTAAAGGGGACGTGGGTTTTACAGCCCCTCACACCCTTACGGATGAAGCACAAAAGCTTTGGGCAAAGTTAAAAGCCAATGTGAGCCTTTTCAGGAGCTGTAGGATTCTGCTGTCCCTGTAGAGCCACTTCTGGGGAAACAGTCAAACTCTCAGGACAAACATCTGCTCCAGATGCTGGAGAAGCCCTGCCCTGGACAGCAGACAAGGTAGAGCCCTTGGAGAGTTCCCAAGCAAGCTTTAGTGACTGCAACGGCTCTAGGATTGCCCAGGACAGGGCTTTTTTGGCAGTACATTCTGGAGGCTCCTGGTAATGCAGTTCCCGGGCAGGGCTCAGATGAAGGGGAGTTGCCCATCACTGCTCTCTTTGGTCTCTCCCCATTGCTCTCGGCCCACCTAGAGAAGAATGCACAGCCTGGCCCCAGCCAGCCTCGCACACATCCCTGCATCCTGAGCCAACCTGCCCTCCCTGGGGGGATTCCCAAGCCTGCTGTGCCCTGACCCACCACCTCCTCCCTGAATGCACGGGCAGCCGAGCGTCCGCTGCTTTTCTTCCCGGCCTTGGCAGAGCCCAGCGGCTCCTCAGTGCCATTGGACCCATGAGGCTACAGCTATTCCTGCAGCTTATGCACAGCTCCACTCGCTGTCCTGTAGCCTGGAGGGCTCTGAAGCCGCTTTGTGTTTCTAAGGGCTTGTACAAGGATGGGTGGGTGCGTGACATCAGCAGAGGGACAGAGTCGGGCACTCACACCGTGTCACCCCCAGAGCTGCCCGCAGGGACAGGGAAGGATGCTCCAGGGGCTGGGAGCAGCTCCCAGGCCTCGGGGCACAGCCACCCTTGTGCCACAGAGAGCGTCTGACCGTTGTCATGCAGGTGGTGCTTTGTGCATCAGTTTTCCCCTCATTCCCTCGCCCTGGGACAATGTCCCCAGCCGTACGCTGCCATCCCAGGGGACTTCAGTTGCCGCACACGGATAAAGCAGCAGCTCCAGGCCCCGCTCTGTTGCTCGCAGGAGCTGAAGGTGTCGGTTCAGGGCTCACACCGTGCTTTACTGGGCGGGGGGAGGGGAACGCAGAACTTGGGCTCCCACCTCCACACCCCAACATCTCCCCACATTGGAGTGCAAATTACACCAAGAGTAATGGGATTGTTTTAACACTTCTTTACTGATTCATACACTACAACTGCTCTCCATAAATACTACTTATCACGGTAAAGGTCCTAAAAGGTGCAAGAATCCAGCTCTTGTAAGTCCCAGCAGCGTCGGGGAAGCATCCTGTCAAAGCATGTGTGGGTTCTGAGGGGTGACTGACCTCTTACAAGAGGGATGCAAGGCTGCTCCAGTCACTTCCATCTGCTGGTACAGATATATCGTTGATGTCAAAGAACTGCTCCACATTGAAAGCATTGGTAAGGCAATCGCTTGTCCCTTCATCAAAGAGATGCTGCAGGAAGGAAGCGGCCATGCAGCTTTCGTCCAAGCTCAGGTTGTTCTGGTTGGACTCAGCGAGGACCTGCTCCAGCCCCTGGGGACAGTCAACGTGTTGCCCATGTACCATCACTTCAGGGTTGTGCTTTTTGGGGCTGACAGAAGGTGTGACCTCCAGATCCCCAGAAGTGGAGAAGTCCCTGTTTAGGTCCGTGTCCAAGTCCCCTTTCAGGGATCCCAGCTGGGTCTGCTCCTCCTGGGTCAGCAAGGCACAGCTGGAGAGCCGACACACCTTGGCCATTTGCTTGGGCAAGGGCTGTTTGCGCTTGAGCCCTGCTTTGACATCCACTGCCTTCCGGTTCTGGTTCTTGATAAATTCTTCAAACTCTTCCAGCAGCTGCTGTGACTCCATGCTGACAGAGAAGACTTTTTTGGAGGCACAGCCTGAAGTGGCCGGGGAGGAGTCACGCTGTGCTTCTTGCTGGGCTTTCTCGGTGGAGGCTGGGTGGATCTGCACTGGGCGCATCCTCTGCTTTTTGAAGGCACCGCTCTTGAGCCGGTCAGCGTATTGCAGGTCAAGCTTCAAAAGCCACCTCTCCCTGGCTTGCCTTTCTCCTGAGGCACCTTGATGAAGCACTTGTTTGAGGAGAGGTTGTGCCGGATGGAGTTCTAGACCAAAAAGAGAAAAAAACAAGGTGTAAAACTTGTCTGCTGGCATAGCACCTGTCTGCATGAGGAGGCTGGTGGAAAAGAACATTTGCAGCAAGAAGGAAGAGGAGGGTCTTTACACCCATGTGGCCACGGCCCCATTTACAGTGGCAACACGTGGCAGCACCATGGTGGACAGCATCATCGGGGCCCTCTTGCTTCCCCCACTTCATCTGTGCCCACTGTTATTGTTGAGGGGAAAATAGTTTGCTAAAATACAGGCACCGTGTCTCCCTGCAGCCAGGCTGATACAAACCCGATGGGCAAAACTGCAGAGACACAGGGGCTGTCCCATCCCTGCCCTGTGTATCCCCAGAGGTGCCTTCTGGCCAAGAGAAACTTGCTGTAAAATCACTGCATCCTCATCAGCCACTGCTGCAATAAGGCGGAGGGAAGACGGTGGGGGAAGGAAAAGAAAGAAAAGTGCTTATTCACTTACATTTCCTGGCGGGTTAAAGTATTAATCATTCCTCCCTGCAACAACCTCACATTATTCCAGCATCTCTGCAGAGAGGGACGGAAAACTTTCTTTCTTTCTTTAATAAACACATTGAATTCAAAGTGTGGTGATTATCCAGCCATGAGTTTGCAAGAGAAAGTCAACACACCGGCACACAGCTTCTCCCATAGAGTCCCTCCCAGAAGTTTCCCAGCACAGGGGTGGGAAATGCAGCAGCGTCCCTGCTCTGAACCTCCCCAACGAGAGATATGTCCAACAAGTAGCATCTCCCTGCAGACCCTCTCCATCCCTCTCCTACACCTGGTCCTCAGCACCCACAGTTGCTCAACCTGATGATTTTGTCTGTGCTCAGCCCTGAGGGACTCAGGACCCCACGAGAACTCCAGAAAGATGAAGTGGGAGACAGAGACACCTCCACCCCAGAGCCAAGAGGAGACACAGGGACCAACAGCCCAGTGGGACCCTCCAGCTCCAGAAATGACCCTGGGCCCTCTCTTACATGATGGAGGCTGTGAAAGGCCCTTCCCAACAAGAAGGGGAGAGGGGACAGGGCAAGAGGTCTCCAAATGTATTACCTTCCACGCAGGATCAGCTTGACGGAAGTAGCCGAAGTTGTCAGAAATCCACTTGTAGATGGCGGAGAGGGTGATGTGGGGCTCCTCGCTGGCTTCCATCGCCATGCAGATGAGGGTGGTGTAGGAGTAGGGTGGCTTGACATAAGGGTTGCTCTTGTAGTCAATGCCCTCCACCAACTGAGTGTGCATGGACCCAATGTGGTGCTCTGTCTTGGAGGTAGAGGAGGAGACGGGCACGCAGGGAGTGTGGGGTGTTCCCACGCATGCTGGGTCAGTGCCCAGGGGTGAGCACGGCACGGCAAAGCTGGGTATGCCTTCATATTAGTTGTGAAGGTCCGGGCCGCTGGGGCAGCAGGAGGAGTTGCCCATGCTGGTGCTGGTGATGGAGAAGCCCAGCAGCCACGTCAGGTTGGGCAGGCTGTCGTGCTTGTGGGGCGATTCCCTCACGATGCCCTCCTGCCCTCTGTCCTTCCCTGCCTGCTCGTGGCTCAGCCGCCCTTCAGCCATGCCTCACCGACAGCTTTTGAGATGGTGTATGTGAATCAGAGAGAAGGGATGGGGCAGATCCTGCAATGACAACAAGGAGAGGGATGAGGCTCCCTGAGGGGCAGCCGCTCTCTGGCACGCGAGCTCGGCTGGGACTGGGTGCTCCCCGTGCCGCTGAGTGAGATCCATCCCTGGGCTGCTGCGCCCCAGAGCTGTGACACCTCCCCTGGGGGCTTTAGCAGCCCTAAATCTTGGGAAAATTCACTCAAACCCACACATTCCAGCGTCACCCAAACCCTCGTGGGCCCAGCAAGGCTTGGACAAAGAAATTAATCCATAAAACAACAACAAAAACCCACCCTTATGCAACCAAAATCCAGCCCTGCCATCCCAAACAGCGGGAGTGTTTCTCCCACACGTTGCCAAGCAGGACAAAATCTCAAGATCAAAGATCTGGACAAAATGTCTTAAAGTTCCTCTATGCTTCCAGCTTCCCTCTATTCTCGGCTCTTCCCACTCCTCCCTGCTCCTGGCACCCCAACACAACCCAGTGGGGGACCGCGCAGCCCCAGCCCAGGCACACCCTGGCGCAGAGCGAGCTGCGGGTTCATCCTTGGGTTCCTGCCAGGCTGGGGAGGCAGTGTCTGGCTTCCCTGCTGGGCTACAAACCTGCAATCCTGCGTGTGTGGCAAGGAGCGAGCGCGCCGAGGCCGTCCGGGGCCGAGGAGCTCTGCTCGGGCTGTGCGGGGCGGTTGGGGCTGGAGGTCACTGCGTTGGAATGATGCTGCGCCCAACAGTCAGTGGGGGCGGGGCCAGCAGAACCCACTGCCCCGCCCCCACCAGATCACCCCCCAGAGCTGAGAAACCACGCCCTCACTGCTGAGAGACCACGCCCCCTGATGAGAGGCCACACCCCCCAGAGACAGCAGTTAAGGGACCACGCCCCCGAGTGTAATGAGGCCCTGCCCTTTGGTGTAGTAAGCCACACCCCTTGGGTGTTGCGATCCACGCCCCAAGGTGAAGCTAGGCCACGCCCCCAGACAAGAAGCCACATTGCCCGAGTCTGGTTGCATCGCCCCATCTGGGAAGACGCCCCCCCCAGGGTGAGAGAGACGCCCTTGGAGTCTGGAGGCCATGCCCCCACTGTTGGGAAGCCACGCCCATGGCAGGGAAGAGCTGGGCAGCCGCACCCCCACACGACAGGGCCAAGGAGGCCACACCCTCAGGAAAGGGAGGCCCCGCCCATTGTAGCATGAAGCCACGGCCTCCCAGGTGCAGCAGCCACGCCCCATGTGCCACAAGGCCGAGCCCCTGAGACAGGAAGTAACTGCCCCTGGTGCAGGAAGCCACGCCTTCTGGGAGCAGTAGCCACGCCCCTGCAGGACTGGAAGCCCCTCCCTGACTGGAAGTCACGCCCCCATGTAGTGGAAGCCTCCCCTCCGGGGTACAGGAAGCCACGCCCCCTGAGGCTGAAGGCCAGGCCCCATCCCTGGAGGCCTCCCACTCTTCCCAGAGACCACGCCCTCTCTCCAGAGGCTGCGCTGCCGCAGAGTGCTTCGCTTTCACCTACGGAACAGCATTTGCTGCGCCTGCAGTCACTGCAGTGAGTGTCCTGTGCTCCTTCCCTGTAGTCATTTTTCACTCTGTTTTGTTTGGTTGGTTTCTTTGCCACTCCATCTTCCCATTAACAAGGATTTGGTTTTGCTCAGTAGCAACTGAGAAAGGAATGGATCGGGATGTGAGGTGTTGGGCGTTTTTTCCCTGGAGATGTGGGTGGTTTGGGGATTCGGTTTATTTGCTTTACGAATCAAGACCTGCACAAAAGGGGCACCTGCACCCTGACAGGCACTGTCTTTGCTTTTGTTAATGGGTGAGGAGGAAAGGAAACGAAAGGCTGAAGTGTTTCCTGCTCTCTTCTGTGCCTCTTGCTGCTCTTGGTGCCTTTGGAAGTCATTTTCTGCGTGAAGGTATACAATCCCCTGGATTGAAGACTTTACCTAAAAACTTGAATGCTGTTTCAGAACTGAAACCAAGGTGTTCCCTCATTGTACCTGATCCTCTGGGAGCTGTGTGCACCGTATCCCCCCAAAGAAGCAAGCCTGGCCTTCTGTCCCCAGGCTGAAATCCACTGTCTTGCTCGAGTTTCATGTGGGTTTGATTTGTTGCCTGAAAGAAGGATGCTGGCAGTTAACTGTTACCATAACCATTTTCTTTTCCATTCTTTTAGGAGGGTAATGCCACAGGCCACTGAAACAACAATAGAAGCTGATAACCTCGAAAAGCACAATTCCTCCAACCGATACCAGGTCTCATCAACCCTGCAAAACCTTCCCACAAAGTGCCATCTGGTGCTGCAGGGTCAGAGGCTGATTCAGCTTCTGTCAGGCTGGCAAGACGAGGAGGCAGACCTGGTGAGTGTATGCCTCGCTTGTTTGTTTTTCCTTTGTTTTCTTTGGCTTTGCTTGAGTGTGGTGGTATAAAGTGCTTATAGATACTACAAAAAAACTCCTGAGGAGTTTTGAAATTAACCCATGGGAAAAAAATGAGCCATTGAAAATGTGATGGAAGAGGTCACTTTGTCAAGACACCCTTGCAGTCTGTCGTGTGTATGTACAACTCAGCAATATGTGTAGTTTTGTGACGATGCTTTGTAGAGCTTGGGCAGACACTTCTAGCTGGACTAGTGGAGCAGTCCACTCAAGTTTCCATATTCCAGAAGCAATTTTTGTGTTTCAGTTAGCAAGTAAGAAGCACTCCAAGAGTCAAATTGAACTTTAAGAACTGTGTAATTGAAGTCCACGTGGGGTGGCTGGTAAAGTGAGGCTGAAGTCCATTTCTCTTTGGCTGGAGTTTGATCAAGATGCAGTTTCATACAGTCACTTGAATGGAAGTTCTCATGTCTGTATGGGATATACTCAGATCAGATACCAAATCTGCCAAAGCCTATTATTTAATTTGTACTTGTCTTCTAAATGGTGAAGTTGAACTTTGTCTATGGTACTAAATCTACCAAAACTGTCTCTTTCAGATCAGGTGCCTGAGAAGGCAGATTCCGTGCCTCTAGCTTTAGCTTTACCTCCACACAACCAACCCTGAAATGGTTGCCCTACGTGGTACCTTTCTTGTTCCCTGAAGATCATCTGGTGTATCTTGAAACATCACGTCACTTCTTTCACGAGTATTTCTTATATCTCCTTTTATAGTAAGTTTCTGTCCTGTACTTTAAGAGTACGTTTCTGAAGAGTCTTCAAGGGAGATGATGGATCTAGCCCTTGCAGTCTTGATTTTAGTTTACTCTCCTTACCTCGTGTATGTTGAAATGTTAAGAGATGTATTGCAATATACCATAAGCAAATTTCCAAGGAATATTCAATATATTTGTTTGACTAAGTGATGATACTGCAGCAGCAGCAAAGTACCTCAAGTATTGAGACTGAATGTATTGAAAATGTTTTTCACTCCAGACTGACTAAGCAGTTGCTGAGGAGAGATGTGTGATGCAGCTGTGGAGACAGAGCCCAAAGAGCATCCTTTAGGGACAAGTGCAAGAACATTTCAACCTCTAAGGGTGCCTCTTGTACTTAGTTTGGAATACAATGTTCCTGAGTGGGCCCTTGCTCTTTAGCTTTATGCCAGTTTCCTTTGAAGCATTAGAGTCTCCACTGTTCCTTATATTATATTTGTCACTGCACAGAGGAGTGGAGATCAGGGAACCACTGCATGGTTCTCCATGCCTTGGGATATATACTGTAGTTGCTCCCTAATGCCTTAATCACAGGGATAATTCTTGTTCTCCTGGGAATTTTGCAAAGCAGCAAAGATGTGTTAGTGCATGAGGGATTTAGTCTTTGTGCTCATGGCAAAGCGATGGACTGCTAGCCCAGGCTGATGTTTAAGAGAGAAAATGGCCAAATAGTATGGAGGTTCTAATTAAAAGGATGTTTTAGTATAAAACATAAAAGCTGGTTAATAAGCTTTGCAAAGTCTGTGCTTTCTTTTCCACATTTCATGCAATGAAGTAAGCTGTAAATAGTCTTTTTTTTCTTTTTTTCTTTTTTGTTTTTTCTTTAGCCTCAGAATTTCTTAGCAGCTACTAGTGAAAGATATCTGGGAATTGCTTCGGATATTTAAATTAATGCTTTTGTTTTAGAGGGAAGTAAGTTGACCATTCAGCAGCTGTTAATTTTGATCAAAGTTAAAATCAACAGCTTTGACTACGTGTCAGTAATGTTTCTCCATTACATTCAGTTTTACAACTTTCAGTTCTAGTGTTCGTGATGTCATTTCACTGGCTTCCCAGGTATGTTCCTAGGTAGAAGTTGGTGTCTTTAATGTGAAGCGTGCCTTGAATGGGACATTAGGGATATAAAGCTGAAGATTTTTCAGAGTAATCATGATATTGGTTTGCTTAGACTTCTTAGGCATAGAGAACAAAGTGATGGATATACTCTAAAGACTGCTGAAAAGTCAGCGTGCTGCGTAGTTTGATGTATAGATACATTTTATTTTTGAGATTATTTTCTTTCACAAATTCTTAGATAACGTGACACCTGCTGTGCTTGTATTGCCCTCCTTTGTCAGTCTTAACTATTCCAGTTGAATCTGTACCTCTGTGTAAAAGGAGAATGTCTTTTTAATGCTCTTAACAGTATGGTTTTATCTAGAGATGTACCTTGATTCTGTTTTGACTTTGTCCTTTCCATTCTTTTAAGTATGTCCTGGAAGTAGTGCTTGTGTTTTCTTCTCACTTGGGTGCATTTGTCTGTTCCTCCAAAGCAAGTGGCAGCACGAGCACCTTGCAGCTCCCTTTCGAGATAGAGCTTTCTCTGTTGTCTCTGGTAGAGGATAATTCCAAGAGACATCAGACAGGAGACCACCCCTTTCATATGTAAATCTGTAGCCCGTTTGTGTTGAGCTCTAGATTCGCATCATACTGCAGACTTTATAGGTAGCTTATCTATCTTGTTAGTTAAATGTCCATGACTTCGTATGCTTGTTGATGCGAGGCAGAAGCTGGAAATTGTAGTTGACCTTTTTATTGTCATGATTTAAGTAATGCTAAGAACTTTAATATCTTTTTTATTGCAGATGCAGAGCCAACGCAATCTGAATCAGCACCTGCGAGCAATGAGTTGAGGCCCCTGTTTCAGGGATGTAATAAGTAACTTGAAGCTTTATTTCTTCCAAGTAATTTGTATTTATGTTTCCATTATTTCCATGGATTTTAGCTTACTTTTTATAGTTGAACTCATCCCTGATTGAGAAGTTAATTTGACTGGTTGAACATTTCTGTGATTGATTACAGCAAATTTTTAAAGAAAAACAGCCATCAGTGCATTTTCCCACACTTTTTCTTAATATAAGAAATGAAGTAAAGCAAAACTGAAGTTCTCTCCCACACCGGACTAGTGCGCCTTTGCTGTTTTCCAATTTGAGCAGAGATGAGCGTGATATCAATGTGTCCAAACCAGCAACTTTTGTTATTTAACTGCAGTTGTACTCATGACCCGTGTCATAAAAAGAGGTGAAGGGAAACTGTGCGGTGTGAAATGTGGACAGAAAGAATTTAATTGGTTGGGATACTTGCAGTAAAAATGTCAAACATTCACTGGAAAAATGGCTTTTTAGTTGCAAAAGCACATTGTTTAGACCAGACATTCAGCTTTCCAGGACAATTTTATTGCTATGCCTGCTGCACACCAACTAGCTGATCAGTCGGGATGTCCAGCTACACGATTAAGACCTGGTGTAATTTTCTTTTATAGTCTTGTTATATAGAAATGAATCACTGGGTAGCAGTAGCGCGGACTTGAGCTATGCACGATGTCTCCACTTTCCGCTGTGAAATAAGAATTTATTTATCCTGTTTTGACAGCAACAAAACCATTGTATCCTAGATCTCTGGGTTCACACCAGCAAATGAGTTTGTACTTTGAAAGAGCAATGTATGTAAATTATTTTAATATTCTAGAAGAGTTAGATACATTAGCACTTGTTCCTTTACCTGCTTGAATTAGGTTCTGTCCTTGAAAACTTATGAAGAATTATTTATTACCAAGCCCATTAGAAAGAGGATGCAAGTTCAATAAGGTATTTTTTTTTCTAATTCTATGAGAAGTGAGGTTTCAATAATAAGAAGCGTGATTTTTTGTTACCATTTCAGAATGCATTCTGTACAGCTTTGTATCAAAGAGCTGAAGATTTTAGCATGTATTACTGAATATATATTTATTCAAACAGAATGTTTAAGGGATTTGTCTTGACAGTGTTTTTCTTTAGAACTTTGTTAGGAAAGTTGATTGGAAATCGGTAAAGTTACTGCTAATCTGAACCCTCAGAATTTTCAGTGAAAGTTTGTGGCAGTTTTGCTGTTGACGTTGTTAGACCCAGCATGTGAATCAATCTTTGTTGTTCATTCTAACCAATAATTTAACGAAGTTATATTTACAGAACTAGAAGGCTGAAACGCGTGAAGGCACCCAGATGTGCAGCTATGGGTTAGTCTGCAAGATTTTGCAGATAGAAACCAGCTTACATTAGCTGTACTTGGTGGTGGAGGGAGGAGGTAGGGGCTGGAAATTACTCCCTTGTATCTGTTTTCACTCACTGTTTGTGTTGTGGATTGTGTTCAGTTACATTGAAAGCATTAATTTTACTCCGAAAGCAGAGCTTTTGGTGAAATGTATTTTTCTAGGCTGGAGTAGCAGGGGATGCCAGAGAGAGAGCTCATAGTATGAAACCTGACCAGTGGAAAAAACTGTCGCTACAAATAAGCAGTAAAGAATAAGCTTGAGTAAAGAAACTGTGTATGTATAACAGTCAAATTGTTGATGCCCCTCTGCTCCGCCCTGGTGAGACCTCCGCTGGAGCCCTGCGTCCAGTTCTGGAGTCCTCAGCACAGGAAGGACATGGAGCTGTTGGAGCGAGTCCTGAAGAGGCCACGGAGTAAACAGAACAGATGTTACAGGCACAGAGCATAAATAACTTCACTGCGCAGCATATGTAAGTCCAAGGAACTGCCAAAACAAACAATATTTTTTGCACATCAACAAGAGCATTAAATACTGGATATCAGAAAAAAATTCTTCACAGTAAGAGTCATTGGGTACTGGAACAGCTGCCCAGGGAGGTGGTCGAGTCGCCTTCCCTGGAGGTGTTTAAGGAACGGGTGGATGAAGTACTTAGGGACATGGTTTAGGGAGTGTTAGGAATGGTTGGACTCGATGATCCAATGGGTCCTTTCCAACCTTGTGATTCTGTGATTCTGTGATTCAACGCACAGGAGTCCGGAATATCTATGGACGGGGAAAGTACAAAGAATTATCGGGGGGGATGGGGTGCAAGTCAAAACCCAGCCGAGCAACACCAGCATGGTGATGAATTATTGGGATCAATAAGAGAATAAATATGGAAAAGAAGACGTCGTTAGAAATTGCTGGAGGTCTTAAAAGCAGAACATGATGGTGAAATCCTAATAGCTTTAAGAAGGTATTAAAAAGGAATGGAACAAGACCGAGCCCTCTAAACTCCTCCTTGAAACCTGTTCTTACAGCCTTTAATCCTGTGGGCAAGGAAGGAAAGATGCAGGGATGAAGAGCTTTTTGGTTGCCTTGTATTGAGTGACATTCCAATGACTGGAAAACAAAAAGCTCTTTGCTTCAAGAGGTGAAAGCAGGCGGACAGAGCAGACTCAGCAGCCTAGGCAGGAGTTACACAAACGTGATACTTTCTGTGTTCTCAGGACAGGCTAACGCTTTACTGCAGATCCTTTGCTGTTAACGTTATGCTGTTTGTCCACAGTCAAACACCGTCCTGCGACACACAACCGGCCCTGGGAAAACACCATATTGTCTGGGATCACAGACATACCCTAACGTGGTGTCTGGTCCTTGGAGCTGTTAATGGGTAAAGGAGGACACGTCCTAAACAGCTTTCTGGCACAGGCGCTGTGTGACCATCTGTAAAGAGGGAAGAGAACAGGTCTAGTCACCTAGCCTTCAGCTAAACTGCCATCGTTTGGCAAGGCACTTCTGGAAAAACCTCGGGACTTTTCCTGTTAAAACTTTTAGTTCACAAAGTCTCCAGAACAGAAATTACAAATTCACTTCAATGCATCACACGTTATGTTTCAGTATATAGCACGAAACATCAAACGGTGTAAGTGTCTGACGGCGCAGAAGGACTGAGGAGGAGTTCCTGTCATACACGCACTGATAAATTCAGATTTATGTTCCCTGCCATGGCTATCAAATACTTCAAAATACCTAAATTCCTGATATTCACACAAGCACAAGAACCCGAGGCAGGGGACCGGAGTGACCGACCAGGGGGGAAACAGAGTGACTGACGGGGGGGAGACAGGAGTGACCGACTGGGGGGGGACACCGTAGTGACCGACTGGGAGGACACCGGAGTGACCGACCGGGACGGGGAGAGGAGTGACTGACCGAGGGGGGACCGGAGTGACCGACCAGGGGGGAGACTGGAGTGACCGACCCGGGGAAGACCAGAGTTACCAACAGGGGGGAGACCGGAGTGACCGACCAGAGCGGGGACCGGAGTGACTGACCGGGAGGGAGACTGTAGTGGCCAACCGGGGTGGGGACCAGAGTGACCGACCGGGGGGGAACGGGAGTGACCGACCGGGGCGGGGGACCAGAGTGATCGACCAAGGGGGAACCGGTGTTTAGTGTTCGTAGATTGTTGAAGTCGGTGGGGGGTCTCAGACCAGCGGAGAGGGAGCTCTGATTAAGGCTTGCTCCTCTCATTCTCTTATAGTCCCTTCTGGTGTGATAACATCTCCAGTACCACTCGGCCCATCTCCTTTACTTTGGTCAGTGGCGCCCGATGGTATGGGACACAGGGGATTGCTTCCTGTCAGTGCAATCCCCAGCAACGTGTAGGAATCCAGAAAATCCAGGGTCGTAGATCAGGATGTTTCCGTCACCAAAACTCATAGTCTAAATCACCCAAGTGCAACATATGTAGATTTCTATTCACAAAACTTATTAATCCTTTTGTTTTGAGGATCACCTCTGAGTCTTTGTTCTGAAATCTGTGGTGTAAATCTGATAAGGGAGGCGGTGGCCAGGTGCCAGTTTAGTCATCCTGATAGGCAAACGAGTGGCAGAGACAGAATGGCTCATTCTCCCCTACTCATCCTTGCTGCACAGGTGGGCTTTGATATGGACGCTGATGTGGAGTGGCCACCAGACCTCTATCTGGCCCCTCCCCACCCCTTGACTCGAAAAGACAGCAGCCCTCTACAGCAGCTCCAAGACAGGGAGGGATATGTCACCGGGCAGCGGGGGGAAATCGGTGTGACTGGGGAGAGATGATCGGTGTGACTGGGGAGTAGGAGCAGATCGGAGTGACCGGGCAGCGGGGAAAGATCAGTGTGACCAGGGAGAGGTGCGCCGGGGCAGAGCCCCCCATGTGCCAGGCCAGCAGCTGTGGACGGGTGCGTGGCCGGCCCCGCATCCACGTCTGTGCTGGCTGGAGGGAGTTTAGGCTCCAGCTCCTGTGTTTGGAGTGCCCCCAGCCACTCTCTGCTACCAGCCGCCTTCCTGGCCCGACTCTTGTGCTCAGGGTCTCCTTCTCACTGGGCACCCCGAGATTTCTCACGGCTTTCCAGCGCCAGGGCCCGGCACGGCTCTGTTAGCCGGGTGCTGGCAGAGGGGAACGGTGCCGGGGACCGAGCGCTGCGGTTCAGAGCCAGGCTCCTCGGCTAGCTCCAGCCCAGCGCTGTAGCTCGGCAGCGCCTGGGAGCTCAGGCAGCAGTCGCACCGAAGAGCGTTGCCCGCTCATGCCGTGTCCGACCCCACGTCCGGGAGATGAGGATGGAGCTGACAAACCAGCATGGAACCTTCTGGGGCAGAGAAGAGCGGACAGCTTTATTGTGCGGCTGCAGGGTGATGGGGGCACCGGTGGGGGACGAGGGCACGGCTGGTGCCACGTTGGCGCCCAGGCCAGCTGTAGGGATTTGTGGCTCCATGTTGCAAGCAGGCATCTTGCATCCGCACAGGCCCAGGGGGGCTGGAGCTTCTGCTGCTCTCGAGCGCTGGGCAGCCACAGGAGGACTCCAGCTAGCAGCCGGTCACAAGCGATGTTCCCCGGGGCTCAGTGTTGCTGTCGGTTCTGTTTACTCCGTGGCCTCTTCAGGACGCGCTCCAACAGCTCCATGTCCTTCCTGTGCTGAGGACTCCACAACTGGATGCAGGGCTCCAGGTGAGGTCTCACCAGAGTGGAGCAGAGGGGCAGAATCCCCTCCCTCACCCTGCTGGTCCCACTGCCTTGGATCCAGCCCAGGACATGGTTGGCTTTCTGGGCGGCAAGAGCACATTGCCAGCTCCTGTCCAGCTTCTCGTCCATCAGCACCCCAAGTCCTTCTCCACAGGGCTCTCAATCCGTCCTCCACCCAGCCTGTACCGAAACTGCGAATTGCCCTGACCCGGGTGTAGGATCTTGCTCTTGGCCTTGTTGAACCTCATGAAGTTTGTGTGGGCCCACTTCTCCAACTTGTCCAGGTCCCTATGAATGACATCCCCTCCTTCAGGAGTGTCAACTGCACCACTCAGCTTGGTGTCATCTGCAAACTTGCTGTGGGTGCACTCAATCTTGCTGGCTCTATCACTGATGAATAAAACACCACTGGTTTCTGGTGCTGCAGAAGTGTGGGATGGCCCCAGCGCTGCCTGGCTGGTGGTGCTGCTCTCAGCACTTGGTGCTGGCACCTGGCTGCTCTCACATCACCTCCTCGTCTGAGTGTAGGGAGTCTGGGCACGACGTCGCCTGCGGGTGCGCTCTCGCAGGCGGTCGGGCCCAGAGGGAGACAGCCCTGATCCCCCAGTCTTGGAACTGCTGGTCTGCGGATCCTGGGAGCCCTGAGATGGTCCCGATGCCTCCTGGCTTTCGGTGCTGGGGTTGCTGGTCTCCAGTGGTGATGTTGGAGACTGTCCCGATACTTACTGGCTTTCCGTCCTGGGGTTGGTGGTGTCTGGTGCTGTGGAAGAGTTGGGCGGCTCCAGCGCTGCCTGGCTGGCGGTGCTGCTCTCAGCACTCGGTGCTGGCACCCGGCTGCTCTCCCGGCACTTCCTTGTCTGGGTGTAGGGTGTCTGGGCCTGACGTCGCATCCGGGTGCGCTCTCGCAGGCAGTTGGGCCCAGAGGGGCTGGAACGGCTGCTGCCCTCAAGCGCTGGGGAGCCACGGGACAGCCCTGATCCCTCAGTGTTGGCACTGCTGGTCTGCGGTGCCTGGGAGCCCTGGGATGGTCCCGATGCCTCCTGGCTTTTGGTGCTGGGGTTGCTGGTCTCCACTGGTGATGTCGGAGACTGTCCCGATACTTCCTGGCTTTCAGTCCTGGGGTTGGTCGTCTCTGGTACTGTGGAGCTGTTGGATGGCCCCAGCGCTGCCTGGCTGGAGGTGCTGCTCTCAGCACTCGGTGCTGGCACCCGGCTGCTCTCCCGGCATCTTCTTGTCTGGGTGTAGGGTGTCTGGGCCTGACGTCGCATGCGGGTGTGCTCTCGCAGGCGGTCGGGCCCAGGGGGTCCGGAGCGGTTGCTGCCCTCAAGTAATGGGGAGCCATGGGACAGCCCTGTACCCTCAGTGCTGGGGCTGTCAGTCTGCAGTGCCAGGGGTCAGTGGGATGATCCCGATGCCTCCTGGCTTTCGGTGCTGGTCTCGGGTGCCGGAGAGCCATGGGAAGGCCCCAATCCCGCCTGGCTGTCAGTCCTGGCGCCCGTGATCTCCAAGCTGGTGCTGGAGGCTGTTTGTGGAAGCAGGGCTGTCAAGGGTGCGGCCCCCCAGGCCTGGGGCAGGTTAGGCCGGAGAGGTGCCCCCAGCCCTTCTGGAGCTGAGAGGCTCTGCCGTGGCCACCCTGGGCACCCGCCGCCAGCCCTTGCCTGCCCGCCGGCCTGGGGACAACCGGGTGCTTGGTCTCTCACCAGTGCCCAGGCCTGCACAGTCGTCGCATTCCCAGTGGGTTCTGCTGTGTGGCAAGAAGGAGCAGCGTCAGTGGGTGCCCTCAGCAGCACAGGAGCTGCACAGGAGCAGCTCCCAGGGCCTGTGGAAGCAAATGGGTTCATGCCTCTGGGAACAAAGTGACTGCGGCATGGGATTGTCTGACAGAGCTTTGTTCTTAGTCCTTCTGCCTCAAGATCTTGGCGAGAGAGAGATCCTGTGCAGACCTCCGGCATGCAGCTTTGGCCACTTACCCGTGTTCCGCCGCCTGTTCCCTGCCTCCTGGACAAAGGCACTCCCTGGCATCACAGCGGCTGTGCCTCGCAATTAGAGCCTTGATTTCCTCGCTGCTCTCTGCTGATGGACGCCTGATGGAGAAAGGAAAATCGATGAGCCCCCGCTGCCCTGGCATGAGGCAGATGCAGGGCGTCCCTGCTCCTCCTGCCCTGCACCGTTTCCACCTCCTCTGTGAAGAAGAAGCCCAGACCCACGGAACAGCACTTGCTGTCTCCTGTCCTGTCAGCCGGACAGAAGGACAACCAACCTCAAGGGACTCAGATCCCCATGACGAGCATTTCAGCGAGAAATGACTCCTTGTCTCTACACAGGGGGCAGCAGAAGAGTAAGTGTCATCCCACACAGCCTGTCCCTGCAGGAGAATCGTAAGGAGCATGAGTGAGGCCGCGGTGGCGCTGAGCAACTGTCATGCCCTGAGAGCGAAAGAACAGCTCGTACCTGGATGCAGCCCTGGTGGAACCAGGCGTGTTTGCATGCTGGGCACCATGGTCATGTAGGACATTGTGTCCCTCCATGGGGTCCAGGCAGATGACGCAGGTGGTGTTCTTCTCCGGAGCCACCCTCGCTAACTGTTCTGGCAATGCTCCCAGCAGAAGGACCTGGGGGAAGAGGAAAGGGTGGGTGAAGTGACAAGTGCTGGGTCCTTCCCTGGTGGCAGTGAGGAGGGAGGGAGAGGAAATACCTGTACTCAGGAGGGTACTGGTTGATGCATCCACCCTCCATGGCACAGGGGAGATGGAAGCTGCAAATCACAGCCTGGCTCTTGGCAGGTGATGGCGGCCCTGCTCTCGCTACAGACAAAGCATCTCTGGAAAGAGCAGAGTAACCCCTTCAGCGGCAGCCTCAGGGCCTCCACAGGCAGTCCCACAGCCCCAGGCAGGGCGCAGGATGTGGCCGCTGCACACATCTCCCTGTTCCTGTCAGGCCCTCACCTGCCCTGCTGCCCGCTCGACTGTACGTAGAATATCCTGAGGGAGATATCCCGCCAGTAATGCCCTTTGGTTGGTCTCATGGATAAAGAGGTCATTGGCAAAATGCTGCAGGAGAGACAAGAGGAAAAGCGGGTGAGGAGAGCGTGGCAGGGACCGCCTGTTAGAAAGCTGGAGGGAGGTGCCGAGGAACTCACCAGGCAAAAGACATGGGCACAGAACCCTTCCTTCTCCTCTTTGGGCCCGCAGATATCTGGGTCAGCCTCTGCCCAGCGACACAGCACGCAGGCTGGAGGGGAGAGAGCAAATGCCAGTGGGAATGAGCACCTCTGCGGGGCCGGGGTTAAGCATCTCTGAGGGGGACTGCCCAGCCTGGGCCCTGCCCTGGGGTGCTTGGAGTACTCATGGCTCCCCCTGCCACCGCTCCGGGCCCCACCCTGACAGCCCCGACAACCCCTCTACCAGGTGAGGGACAAGGACTTTGCGCTCACCCTGCTCCATTGAGCTGGAGCCCTCCTCGTTCGTTGCAGACATGGCCGACGCCAGCGGTGAGCCTATGGAGAGTCCCTGTCCCAGCGGCGCTGGGCTGTCTCCTCCAAACGCTCCTCTGCGACTCTGAGGGAGTAACAGGAGGTGGGTGAGGGAGAAACGAGATGAGGGTGAGCTTGCAGCACCGTCTCAGAGCCCCGAGGCCTGGGCACCACTGGCCTACGTGCTCCCTAGACACGGGCAGCAGTGCTGATGTCACAGTGGCCAGCAGTGCTGGTGTCGCCACGGCCATTGTGACCCGCGAGGCCAAGCCAAGGTACTTCAACGCCGGGCAGAGGCCGTGCATCAGTGCGACCTGGTGAGGTGAGGAGAGAGCACGGGAGGGACGGGGCTCGTGAGGGGCTGCCAAGGGAGTAGGGGGCCCAGGCCTCGGGGCTGTGGGACGGTGCTGCAAGCTCACCCTCATCTCGTTTCTCCCTCACCCGCCTCCTGTTACTCCCTCAGAGTCGCGGAGGATCGTTTGGAGGAGACAGCCCAGCGCCGCTGGGACAGGGACTCTCCATAGGCTCACCTCTGGCGTCGGCCATGTTTGCAAGGAAGAAGAAGGAGTCTAGCTTGATGGAGAAGGGTGAGAGCAACATCCTCGTCCCACACCTTGCAGAGGGGTTGTCTGGGCCGTCAGGGTGGGGCCTGGAGCGGTGGCAGGAGGAGCCACGAGCTCCCCAAGCGCCCCGGACCGGGGCCCAGGCTGGGCTGTTCCCTTCAGGGACGTTTTCCCCGGCCCCGCGGAGGTGCTCGTTCCCACTGCCATTTGCTCTCTCTCCTTCAGCCTGCATGCTGTGTCGCCGGGTAGAGGCTGACCCGGATATCTGCGGGCGCAAAGTGGAGAAAGAAGGGCTCTGTGCCCACGTCTTTTGCCTGGTGAGTTCCTCGGCAGATCTTTCCATAGTTCCAACAGGCAGTCCCTGCCACGCTCTCCTCACCAGCTCCTCCTCTTGTCTCTCCTGCAGTTTTTTGCCAACGGGCTCTTTCATCAAGGGTCCAGGGATGGGGTTCCCCTTAAGGATATTCGACACACGATCAAGCGGGCAGCAAAGAAGGTGAGGACCTGACAAGAACAGGGAGATTTTTGCCAGGAGAGGCTGGCAGTAGATTAGCCCAGATCCCTGGAAAGAAATGCCGGCCTTTCCAAGCAGCTCTGAGACAAAAGCCTTGGGCCCAGCAGCTCCACAGGGGCGCCGGCACCGGAGCCTCTTCTGCCAGGTGGATCTTGAGGCTGTGACCCAACAGCAGCCACATCCTGCGTCCTGCCTGGGGCCGTGGGGCTGCCTGTGGAGGCCCCGAGGCTGCTGCTGAAAGGGCTGCTCTGCTCTTTCCAGAGCTGCTTCGTCTGTGGTGAGAACGGGGCCACCATCACCTGCCGAGAGCCAGACTGTGACCGCAGCTTCCATCTCCCCTGTGCCATGGAGGGTGGATGTGTCAGCCAGTTCTTTGGGCTCTACAGGTAAGAGCAGCTGGCTCCCCTGGGGGAGGTCCCTCACCTTGAGTCCCCTTCCTACCGGTATCAGTCAAATAAGAAAGGAGCCCTAGTGACACCTCCTAGCAGCCCGTCAGAGGGAGAGTGAGAGCCAGGCAGGGTCTGGGGCTCCTTCACACAGAATCATTTAAGTTGAAATAGACCTTCGAGGTCATCGAGTCCAACCTGAGACGGCCACACCTCTGCCCTCCTCACTGCCACCAGGGAAGGATCCGGCACTTGTCACCTCGCCCATCCCTTTCCTCTTCCCCCAGGTCCTTCTGCTGGGAGCATCGGCCAGAACAGTTAGTGAAGGTGGCCCCGGAGAAGAACACCACCTGCGTCATCTGCCTGGACCCCGTGGAGGACACAAAGTCGTACATGACCATGGTGTGCCCAGCATGCAAACACGCCTGGTTCCACCGGGGCTGCATCCAGAAGCATGCTATCCACGCTGGCACCCACGGCTTCTGCTGCCCACAGTGCCGCAATGAATATCGATTTCGGATGGAAATGCTGACCATGGGGATCCAAATCCCCAAGAGGTTGGTTTTTTTAGTTTCCCAACTCACAAGACAGGAAGCTGCAAGCCCTGTGCTGTGCCAGGGCCTGCCCCAGCTGCCCTGGTGCTCTGCTGTCCCGTGGGTCTGGGCTTCAGCTTCACGGAGGAGGTGGAAACGGCGCAGGGTGGGAAGAGAGGGGACGCCCTGCATCTGCCTCATGCCAAGGCAGCAGGGGCTCATCAATATTCCCTTCCTTTGCCAAAAGAGGTCCATCATGGGAGGATGACGATAACTATGAGCAGTTATATGAGAGGCACAGCCGCTGTGATGCCAGGGAGTGCCTTTTTCCAGAAGGCAGGGAGCAGGTGGAGGAAGAGGGGTAAGTGGCCAATGCTGCACCCCGGGGTCTGCACGGGATCTCTCTCTTGCCAAGACCTCGAGGCAGAAGGACTAAGAACAAAGCTCTCAGACAATCCCATGCCGCGGTCACTTTGTTCCCAGAGCCATGAACCCATTTGCTTCCACAGGCCCTGGGAGCTGCTCCTGTGCAGCTCCTGTGCTGCTGAGGGCACCCACCGGCGCTGCTCCTTCTTGCGGAACACCACGACCCACTGGGAGTGCGACGGCTGTGCAGGCCTGGGCACTGGTAAGAGACCAAGCACCCGGTTGTCCCCAAGCCGGCGGGCAGGCAAGGGCTGGCGGCGGGTGCCCAGGGTGGCCACGACAGAGCCTCTCAGCTCCAGAAGGGCTGGGGCACCGCTCTGGCCTAACCTGCCCCGGGCCTGGGGGGCTGCGTCCTTCACCGTCCTGCTTCCACAAACAGCCTCCAGCGCCAGCTCGGAGATCACGGGCGCCAGGACTGACAGCCAGGCGGGATTGGGGCCTTCCCATGGCTCTCCGGCACCTCAGACCGGCACCGAAAACCAGGAGGCATCGGGACCATCCCACGGTCCCCTGGCACCGCAGACCTACAGCCCCGGCACTGAGGGTACGGGGCTGTCCCATGGCTCCCCATTACTTGAGGGCAGCAACCGCTCCGGCCCCTCTGGGCCCGACCGCCTGCGAGAGCGCACCCGCATGCGACGTCGGGCCCAGACACCCTACACCCGGACAAGAAGATGCCGGGAGAGCAGCCGGGTGCCAGCACCGAGCGCCGAGAGCAGCACCTCCAGCCAGGCAGCGCTGGGGCCGCCCAACAGCTCCACAGCTACCAGAGACCACCAACCCCAGGACAGAAAGCGAGGAGGCATCAGGACAGTCCCCCACACCAACACTGGAGACCAGCAACTCTGGCACCGAAAGCCACGCAGCTTCAGGACCATCCCACGGCTCCCTGGCACCGCAGACCAGCAGTGCCAACACTGAGGGATCAGGGCTGTCCCGTGGCTCCCCAGCGCTTGAAGGCAGCAGCTGCTCCAGTCCCTCTGGGCCCGACCGCCTGCGAGAGCACACCCGGATGCGACGTCGGGCCCAGACTCCCTACACCCGGACAAGGAGGTGGTGTCAGAGCAGCCGGGTGCCAGCACCGAGTGCTGAGAGCAGCATCGCCAGCCAGGCAGCGCTGGAGCCGCACAATTGCTCAAGGGTAGTGGAGACCAGGAGCCCCAACACCAGCAGCCGGGCAGCATTGGCGTCATAGAATCACAGAATCACTGAGGCTGGAAAAGCCCTCTCGGCTCATCCAGTGCAACCGTCAGCCCAGTCCCACCGCGCCCGCTCACCAAGTCCCCAAGTGCCATGGCCACACGGTTTGTGAACCCCTCCATGGAGGGAGACTCCACCTCTGCCCTGGGCAGCCTCTGCCAGGGCTTCACCACTCTTCAAGTAAAGAATTTTTTCCTAACATCCAATCTGAACCCCCCCAGTGCAACTCGAGGCCATTTCCTCTCGTCCTGTCACTTGTTACCTGGGAGAAGAGCCCAGTGCCCACCTGGTTCCAGCCTCCTTTCCAGGAGCTGCGGAGAGGGATGAGGTCTCCCCTCAGCCTCCTCCAGGCTAAAAAGCCCTCAGCTACAGTCAGGGGAAGTCCCTGGTGGCTGGAAGAAGGGGAACATTGTGCCCGACTTTAGAAGGGGTAGCAAGGAGGACTCTAGGAACTGCTGACCTACAAAGACCATGGAACAGATCCTCCTAGAAGCTCTGCTAAAGAACGAGGGGGGCAAGGTGCTGATTCGAGATGGCCAACACGGCTTTACACCAAGGGCAAGTCCTCCCTGACCAACCCGCTGGCTTTCTATGTCGGAGTGACCTATCAGCGGACAAGGGGAAAGCACTGGATATAACCTACCTGCATGTCTGTACAGCCTCTGACACAGTCTTTGACTACTCTCTAAATCGGAGAGAGGTGGATTTGATGGGTGGACTCTTTGGTGGATAAGGAATGGGTTGAATGGTTGCATGCAAATGGTAGTGCTCAACAGCTCAGATTCCAAGTGGCGGCTCGTGACAAGTGGTGCCCCTTTAGGAGTCCCTACTGGGACCAGTGCCGTTTTATTCATCAGCGATAGAGGCAGCGAGATCGAGTGCACCCTCAGCAAGTTTGCAGATGACACCAAGCTGAGCGGTGCAGTTGACACTCCTGAAGGGCAATCCGTGGTTTCGGTACAGGCTGGGTGGAGGACGGATAGAGAGCAGCCCTGTGGAGAAGGACTTGGGGTGCTGATGGACGAGAAGCTGGACAGGAGCTGGCAATGTGCTCTTGCCGCCCAGAAAGCCAACCGTGTCCTGGGCTGGATCCAAGGCAGTGGGACCGGCAGGGTGAGGGAGGGGATTCTGCCCCTCTGCTCCGCTCTGGTGAGACCTCACCTGGAGCCCTGCATCCAGTTCTGGAGTCCTCAGCACAGGAAGGACATGGAGCCGTTGGAGCGAGTCCTGAAGAGGCCATGGAGTAAACAGAACAGATGTTACAGGCACAGAGCATAAATAACTTCACTGCGCAGCATACGTAACTCCAAGGAACTGCCAAGACAAACAATATTTTTTGCACATCAACAAGAGCATTAAATACTGGCTTTCCACGCACAGGAGTCCTGAATATCTATGGAGGGGAAAAGTACGAAGAATTATCGGGGGGGGATGGGGTGCAAGCCAAAACCCAGCCGAGCAACCCCAGCGTGGTGATGAATTATCGGGATCAATAAGAGAATAAATATGGAAAAGAAGACGTCGTTAGAAATTGCTGGAGGTCTTAAAAGCAGAACATGATGGTGAAATCCTAATAGCTTTAAGAAGGTACTAAAAAAGAATGGAACAAGACCGAGCCCTCTAAACTCCTCCTTGAAGCCTGTTCTTACAGCCTTTAATCCTGTGGGCAAGGAAGGAAAGATGCAGGGATGAAGAGCTTTTTGGTTGCCTTGTATTGAGTGACATTCCAATGACTGGAAAACAAAAAGCTCTTTGCTTCAAGAGGTGAAAGCAGGCCGACAGAGCAGACTCAGCAGCCTGGGCAGGAGTTACACAGACGTGATACTTTCCATGTTCTCAGGACAGGCTAACGCTTTACTGCAGATCCTTTGCTGTTAACGTTATGCTGTTTGTCCACAGTCAAACACCGTCCTGCGACACACAACCGGCCCTGGGAAAACACCGTATTGTCCGGGATCACAGACATACCCTAACGTGGTGTCTGGTCCTTGGAGCTGTTAATGGGTAAAGGAGGACACGTCCTAAACAGCTTTCTGGCACAGGCGCTGTGTGACCATCTGTAAAGAGGGAAGAGAACAGGTCCAGTCACCTAGCCTTCAGCTAAACTGCCATCGTTTGGCAAGGCACTTCTGGAAAAACCTCGGGACTTTTCCTGTTAAAACTTTTAGTTCACAGAGTACAAAGTCTCCAGAACAGAAATTACAAATTCATATCAAGGCGTCACACGTTACGTTTCAGCATATAGCACGAAACACCAAACGGTGTAAGTGTCTGACGGCGCAGAAGGACTGAGGAGGAGTTCCTGTCATACACGCACTGATAAATTGAGATACACTGATAAATTTATGTTCCCTGCCACAGCTATCAAATACTTCAAAATACCTAAATTCCAGATATTCACACAAGCACCCGGGGGGGGACCCCGGGGAGTGACCGACCGGAGCCGGGACCCGAGTGACGGACCAAGGGGAGACCGGAGTGACCGAACGCGGCGGGGACCAGAGTGACCAACCGGAGCGGGGACCGGAGTGATGGACCGGGAGGGAGACCGGAGTGATAGACCGGGGCGGGACCAGAGTGACCGACTGGAGCGGGGACCGGAGTGACGGACTGGAAGGGAGACTGGAGTGATAGACCGGGGGGGGACCAGAGTGACCGACCGGAGCAGGGACCGGGAGGGAAACTGGAGTGACCAACTGGGGGGGGGACCGGAGTGACCGACCAGGGGAAGACCGGTGTGACCGACCGGGGGGAGGCCAGAGTGAATATCCGGGGAGGAGACAGGAGTGACCGACCAGGGGGAGACCGGAGTGACCGACCGGAGTAGGGACCGGAGTGACTGACCAGGGGGGAGACGGGAGTGACCGACCGGAGTAGGGACCGGAGTGACTGACCAGGAGGGAGACTGGAGTGACCGACCGGAGGGACACCGGAGTGACCGACCAGGGGGAGACCGGTGTTTAGTGTTCGTAGATTGTTGACATCGGTGGGGGATCTCAGACCAGCAGAGAGGGAGCTCTGATTAAGGCTTGCTCCTCTCATTCTCTTATAGTCCCTTCTGGTGTGATAACATCTCCGGTACCACTCGGCCCATCTCCTTTACTTTGGTCAGTGGCGCCCGATGGTATGGGACACAGGGGATTGCTTTCTGCCAGTGCAATCTCCACCAACGTGTAGGAATCCCGAAAATCCAGGGTCGTAGATCAGGATGTTTCCGTCACAAAAACTCATAGTCTAAATCACCCAAGTGCAACATATGTAGATTCCTATTCACAAGTCTTATGAATCCTTTTGTTTTGAGGATCACCTCTGAGTCTTTGTTCTGAAATCTGTGGTGTAAATCTGATAAGGGAGGGGGTGGCCAGGTGCCAGTTTAGTCATCCTGATAGGCAAACGAGTGGCAGAGACAGAATGGCTCATTCTCCCCTACTCATCCTTGCTGCACAGGTGGGCTTTGACATTGCCAGGGCTGGGAGGACGGAGGGAAGAATGTTGGTGTGCTTCGTAGAAACCGGGACAAGCCGCCGAGGGGGCTGTTGAACAGAGTCGGTGTAGCACCGGCGGTGCAGAGGGAACTGGAGGGAGGGTTCAGTGTGGCAGGGAGGCTGGGGAAACCGCAGCGGGAGGTCAGTGTGCCCAGGTGGGCCGTACAAGGGTTGGGGTAAGGGGTAACAGACTTCCCTCTCCCCCTGTGTGCTGACACGGCCTGTGTGGGTCAAAGGCTGTGCCAGTTTTTCTGCCCCTGAGGTCCTGCACCCGTCTGTGCTGTTAACCAGCCTGGGGAGAGGGTAGTTCCTCCATTTAGGAATTGTTCTGGCCATCCCCGCTGGCCAGGGAGCTCCTAAGGATCAAAGAAATGACATGCAGGCATCAAACTGACAGTGTTAGGGGCCCAGAGCACAGCTCTTGTCCTGGCACAGTGGTGTTCACCTGCCAAATCAACCAAGCCGGTTTTGTATCCAACCTGCTAAAATGCACCAACTAGGTTTCATGAACTTCCAGTGTGCTTAAGTCTCATTTTTAGCATAATGCTCACAGACCATCAACCTGCATAACATGTCTTCTGTTAGCAGTCGGTTGTCAGCTTTACATTGAAGAGCATGTAGGGTACAGGGTTTTGTTCCTAATGAAGCACGGAGGGCTGTGTGGTTCAGCCATGCTAACATCTGTAATCCTCCAGGTCAGGCGTTGTTACACCCTTATCTGTGCAGGGTCTGTAAACTAAAGTTACCTGGGAGGGCAGTGCTTGTGCTTACTGTGGGTCATCTCGCTGTTTGAGGTACAAGCACTTGAGGGGAGGGTTTCTTCTCTGTTTTAAGCTTGGACAAGCTCTAAAAATTTGACAGCGGTGGTGAGCTGTGCGCAGTGTACCTGCTCGCAGCAATGATAGAAATATTGAGATATTCAGATGTATTTCATGGCGTCGAAGTCTTGATGTTATCAGTGATGCATATGCATCACACGTGCTTCAGAACAGCTCTCGGCTCCTTTCCGCAGCAGGAAGCGGTGCAGCAGATAGTCTGCGGGATGTGTTCCAGTTTGAAGTCCTGCAAACACAGCACGAAGAAATCAAACAGAAGGTTAGTGATGTCCTCCCCTTCCCTGTAATGTCTAGTTTTTCAGTAGAGTTAATTGAAAGGTGGAATGAGTTCCATTCCAAGCATTTCATTCCAATCTAGTTGATTAGCAATCTTTGAAATCCATGGATCTATTAAAAGCGGCATAGTAGAAAGAAGCTCTAGTAGTGTTAAGAGCAAGAGCAATCTTATTTCCTGGTCATTCCAGATTAGCAAATGCTAGTTTGTCAGTTTTCCTTGTTTCCTAACAAGTCCCTTCTCTATCCTTTAGGAAGAGTGAGTTTGTGCAACATAAACGTTTGAGAAAGTCACTCTTAAGTTGTGTTGTGTTACTTTACCTTCTAATGATCCTTTATGGAAAGAAATAGGTGTGGAAAAGTGAGGAGGTGGGAATGCCGGTACCAGGGCTGCCTGTTCTTTGCAGACAGCTTGGGAAGGATGAGAGCCAAGCAGGTTTATGGTGATGTGTAACCAGAATAGTCCTTTGACCTCTGGTGAAATTTCACATTGGTCCTTCGTAATCCAGAAATATGATCCCTGTATTCAGTGTTCTGTAGTGTGTTTGAAGATGCTGCGGGGGAGTTGGATACCTGTTAGTGTGGAAGAGATCTGCAGCATAACAATGTGTTCTCAGGATGGATCGTGGCTGTATGAGAGGCAGTAAACAAGGAATAACTCATGCACAACCCTCGCGCCTCTGTAGACCTTGGTCTCCCCATTGTTGTGCTTCCACCTGGATGGAAGGGACCTGCTCCATTTTCCTTCCTCTTGTCACCATTACCTCTGCTCTCTGAATCCTTCCCAGCCCTGTTATATCTTTCTATATTGGGGAAGCTCCTGCCTGTGCACCATGTTCGACTTCAGGGTAGAAGATAATTTTAAATAGTGATACAGAGGTGTCTGCTTTTTCCTCCACGCTGTTCTGAATAACCTGTTCCATCCTCTCTCAGCAGCCTCGTCCCAGTGGTGGTGGCTGTTCAGAATGCTAGAGACAAGAAGATGCTGTGTGGGGGCGTAGCTTGCCATAGGGCAGCGTGCCTGTTGGCTGGTGATTCTGATGAGTGTTTTTAATTAAATGATCATTGTTATCATCCAAACAATGGATGAATTATTGATGTTTGTGACCAGAATACTTTTCAAAGAATGAACATGATCACAGGGCAGGGGAAGGAGGAGAATGGTCTCTGGCAGATACCGGGGCGGTATGTGAAAATGTGCCTTTGCTGCCATTTTACAGATCTGTTAGAGGAAGCAGTAGCTGAGCCTGATGTAATCAGAAAAAGATTAGAAGCAATGTTACAGATTTTTGAACTGAGTTACAGGAGCATTTTTCTCCCTAGATTGTACAGATCTACCTGATTTTCAACCACTAATGGTGTAAATACATAGTGTTGGTTTATGTACGTCCATATAATAGAATTCATCTGTTTGCAGCTGAAGGAAATGCAAGATGAAATCTTATTGAAAATGGACGAGATTAAAATTCTGCGTGACTCAATGCAGCAGATGGAGCAAGTGATGGATGAGCAGAAGAGATCATATATGCTGTTAGAATGGCAGAAAGCTCAGACCTTAAGTGAAAAAGAGTTCTCCAAAAAGGTTTGTAACTACATCCGTTACCTGTTCCATGCAGAAGCCAATTTTATGGCTTAATGATGTCACAAACCATTTAGCCTATGGAGAACGTGTGAAATTTCCAAACGGTGTGTGCTTTTATTCTCTTACTTCGAATAAAGCATTTGTAAGAACTCGCTCAGTTTTATTCTGCCAAAAGAAAAGAGTAAAATTCAAAGCATTGAGGTTTCTGTTCACTTGTTGCTATTTTTTTTAAGCAGTGTCCAGAAATGAACATTGGAATGTATTTTAAAGTGGGCAAATGGGACCAAAGGTGCTTTACAATCCTGAGCAGCTTGCTGCTCCTGTTGCAGTCCCCTTCCAAAACTCCTAGGGCAGAGGCTGCCTTTGCGCTGCTGACTCTGCTGTTTGCAGCCTCCCTGTGCTCGTGTTCTGCGGGACACTTGCTCTGTCGTGAGGAGCCCTGAGCTTCTGGCCAGAACTTGTGGCATGTGCTTCTAAGGTAGTGTTAACGGACTGGTGTGCATGAAAACTGGGACCTCAGGCAGAGGTCACAGTCAGTAGGTGGTCACCTGGAAGTCCTGTGGCAATTCCAGTGGCTCTGCAGTTGTAACCGCTAAGTTCTCTGGTAACAGCAAAACTGTCTTTTTAATTCCTCTTTCAGTTACTGTCCTTGCGGTCCGAGTTGCAGTTCAAAGATGCGGAAATGAATGAATTAAGAACGTGAATTCAGAACTGTGAAAGAAATAAACGTGTTCCTCAGACAGTTTTAACGCCCAGGTATGAGGTTTGAAAAAGGAATCTGAGTTACAATGTGTGTGCTTAAATGATCGAGGAGGTTTTCTTTGTAGAACTCTGAGCTCTGTTTTCTTGAAAATATAGATCCAAAGAAAGTCTGCTGGCCTCTGTGGAATTGGCTCAACAGGAGCCTTCTTTTTCTCTGTGACAGAAATGTGTTTTATGGTGATGTTCCTTTAGAACATAACTATCACAAAAGCTTTCAAATAGATCCTTGTTTAATAAAACAAAGACAAAAGAAACCTTGATTAATCTAAGTGTTTGATTCTTATTTTAGCCCTAAAAAGAACTTTGCAATACAAGGGGAATCAGAAGGGTGTTCTCCACAGCCTGGAAGAATAGCCTTTCCTACAAAGGAATCCTTTAGTGCTGAAATGTCCACTAGACCATCGTCTTCTTCAGTAACTACTTTGATCAAAGAAGGTAAAGCCATCTCTAACTGGCAGCATTTTTAGAGTACAAGCGAACGAGCATTCTACCTTGAATAAGGATTTTTGTATGATGTGACTAAACAGTGTCAGCAGGTTCACTGCAGAGAAAAAACAAGTGTGTGTTTCATCTTTTGCTTAAATTTCTTGCTATTTTATAGTGATTTGTGTTAAACAGCCAGGACTGACATTTACATCAAGGTCACGTTAATTTACGCTGTGGTAATGCCCGTTTGCCAGATGCCAGGGTGTCAATGATGAAGTGGCTGTTGGCGGAATGAAAAACTATAATTTATTATGTGATGAACTAAAATATCCAAATTGTTCTCTACCTTTCTTATGGAAGGAAGAAGAACAGGAAATTGTTTGACCATTTATTAATTCAGTCTGTGGTCAGCCAATGTGTTTTTTATGTTCTAGTGGCTTTGGCTTTAAAGCTGACCTTTTGGAGATCTTATTATAAATGGTACATATTTAGCCACATTGAAAGAAACAACTGAAACAGTTTAATCATTTCCTCTTTCATACACAGAGCAGTAATCCTGACATAATTGTATCTTGAAATTCATTGAGTTGGGCTTAGGGAAAGAATACATGCATGGATTTAAAGATTACTGTAACACAAAACAAAACAGTGGGGTTTTTATAGCAGCCGACTGCCATGTTTCCATGGCGAGAACCTGGAAGAAGTTTAGATATCATCAACTAATCCTTACATGAAGTCATGAAAATTCTGAGCTGTTCCTGCCAGTTACAGCATTCGGTCTGAAACTGTCTGGGCAGTAGGAACACCATCCAAAAGAAAAATCCAGGAGCCTTTAAGCATTGCTATTTCTCCAGCCTCTGTCAGTGTTGGTAACCACACTCGATATGACTGTTGGCTTGTCAACACACTTGGTAGTTTGCCTGCTGAACCTGCAAGGCTCTTGGCTTCCATTTGGTCAGGAACTGTGGTGTGTGTCGCTGATGGGAGGATTCTGACACGCTCCATGTTTTTTGGAATTGTACGATGAGTTTTACCTGACACAGTCACATAAATCTGCCAGGGTGGGAATTCAGCATTAGGCATTGAGGTTGTTTCTAAAAGAAAAGTAGAGAGTAATAGCATTGAGAAACCTGTGGAACATACATGAATGATGCAGTTCTGTATTAGAATCACAATTACACTGTTTGGTCTAGACACTAAGGTCGCCCATCCTGAAGTGTCGTCTGTGAAGCAGGTAGCAATGGGAAAAAATGGTTCCTACAACTCTGCACATAGACGAAACACCCAAGGTAACTGAATTCTGTCCATGTGGTGACAGTGAGTGTTTCCATGGAGCAGCACAATGCCGTTGCCAAGCAGTGTCCTGCTGGGCAGCCTGTTTGAACAGTGCTGCGGCGCAGAACAGCTCTGGTTGCTCTTGGCTTTGAATATTGATTTTTGCAGTAAAACATTTCAGATTCTATTCATTGTCTTGTATCCTAACAACATTCTTTGTTGTTCTGTTTAAGAAAATAGTTTGCCTGTGTTTTTGCTTTATGGAATGTTAAGGATCAAAAGGCATCTTGCTACAAGTCTGGCTCTCCCAGTATCAACAAGTTTTATGTTTTTTATTCTAAACATATAAAACCAGGGAAAATGTACTTTAGTGTAAATGAAGATAAAACCCAATAGACCCGCATTTGCAACAGCCAACACCAGGACGACTTAAAAACTCAATTCAGAATAGAATGGCATCACATAATTTAAAGTCTGGACTGGAACATGGAGGGCAAGTCATCAGGATGGTTGGGATGTGTGATCACTTGGCTCAAGAGACTTTGCTAGTATCAGATTGTAATTCAAAAATCACTAAATAGAATTTGGTTAATGTTTAAATCATGTTTTAAATTAATTTTTTTCTGTACCCTTCTAGGTTCTCTCTTGCTGAATGCCTGATGAAGCAGCCCATTGTCCCGGGGTTGTCACTAGGACTCTGCCACCTTCTCAGCAGTAACACCGAGCCTCTCCTGGGAGCTGTCCTGCAGCCAAACTATTTTGATATGTAAGATCTATTGTAAATTTTCTTAAACTGTCTCTGATGTGTTCTTAGAGCAGTGGCATTCTCCACGCTAAGGAATGCTTGCTCACATAGGATGGCTCATTCTGGCTGTTCAGTGCTGTTTTGCTTGGGTCATTTAATACAAAACTTGGAACGTCATTCTGCATCTTTGATCATTAATTAAAAGCTTTAAACTGTGAAGCCAGTGCTTGAAATGCAGTTTCAGATAACGGCTTATAGTGAGCTGTTGAAGTTACTCAGCTGTAAGCTCTGAATACTTTTGCAAGACCTAGGAAAGCTTTGAAATTGCTCCCTCCATATAGGAATCAAGGAGTAGGGCTTTCTGGTTTTCCCCAATCTATATTTTATTTTGGAAACGGACATCTCTTCGTACTCTAGGCTTTCCGTTATTTGATTCAGAATATGGATAACTCACATTTCCACCATATTCTCTGCCTTTTCTTTTGAAGTATTTCCCTTCTTTTAATTTTCTTTGGACAGGAAGTCCACGTAACTGCCCAGCAGCAGGACAACTCGAGAAGAAATTGCTTCTCCTGTATCCCTGCGAGAAGCTCAGAAACTTGCAATAACAGGCTTGAACTTGATTGCAATGGACGAAGGATTATCTGAAGGAAGCCCAGCAGAAAGCCAGAGAGAGTTCTTGCCCTCGCACGCTGCAAGATCCGAGGTGCTGTGCATCTCTTGCCCTTGGTCGAACACCACATCAGCGTGTACTGTCAAGCGGTACAGTCGGTGGACAAGTCCATAAATAGTTCTTGTGGAAACCATTCAGCTGTTTCTTCCAGAACCAACACAAATGTGGTGTCAAATAAGGAGGACTTGAAGCTGTCTCTTGAAGAAACTACAGTTCTGTCACTGGGTATTCTTTATTATTTGGCATTTTATAGCTGTGATGTTGTCAACGCGTTGCTGTCCACTGGAGTAGAAAAAATTTCTGCTGCTGGAGATGAACAGGTTTCCAAGACAGAGAAGAATATGCTGTGTGATGATCAGTGTGATACTAAAGAAGATACCAGGATGCAAGGAGGGCTGCCTGTCGTTCCGAAGGATGCTCTAGTAACGATCGAGCTCAGCATTCTTTGTTTAAGAAGCTGCTGCAGGTTGTAGATTTTGCTGCTGCCAGAGGCTCCCAGACCTGTAGCGTATTGAACCAAAGCCTCAAGGCTCTGGTGAAACTAGCTGAAAATACAACACTGGAGTTGCTAATAAAGTAAGTTGGTAACAGCTTTGGGATTATTTGAGGCTCTGTTGTTTAGCAGTTTCCGTTCTCTGGAATTGTTTGTGCAGGTGGCAGTAGGAGTGTTGACACGTGGGAGAATATCCCATTGCTCAGATCGCTGCTGAGAAGCAGTTGAGAATCTTTCTGTTGCCTGTGCTGATACTGAGTATGATAATTGCCCCCAATCAGTAATGAGATGTTACAGTGTTTAAACAAAGCAGATGTTGTTCCCTCATTGCATCGCTGTCACTTGGAAGTGAGACAATTTCTTGAGGCCATATGCAGTTGCTCACAGTGTCTAATGTTCACGTTGGGGGGTTTTGTGGAGCGAAAGCACAGATTCTCATCCTGGTGGGTAAACAGGCTCCCTTCAAAGTGAGATGTTTCACCTGCTCATGTTTGAATAGACACGATAGGATGAATTGCAGACTGACTGCAAGCGTAACAGTACATCTTTCAGCGTACTTTTTATTTATAACCCAAAAGTTGAGATCGAGTATGTTCTGAATGGCTAAAAAGGCATAAATTACAATGCCGTGTACAAGAAATAGTGTATTTTCAACTTGTCAGTACATTTCCCGTTTCTAAGTGTGAGTTGTCTCTTCAAGTTTTCAGCACTTCCTGAGCAGTCAGACACTGCTCCGGTGCCTGTGTCCCGAGACCCCTCTGCCCGCTGCCCTTCTGACCGTGAGGCTGCTCTCCGTTCTTGCTCAGCACCACATGCTGGTCGCTCAGCTTTGTTCTCGTTCAGGTAAGACGACTGCATAACACAGAACGGTTATTGGCTGAATGTCAGTTAGCAAGACCAACAGTAACACAAACAGGCCTTGCTCCGAGATGTTAAATCCCCAAAAAGCAAAAATGTGTTACCTGAAAACTTGTTTTCTGGTGCAGTGTCAGGTATTGTTTGAGGAGTATTTTGTCTGTGGTGCTGTCTACATGCAGCACTCTTGGTATCCGTGTGGATTTTTACAACTGCTTTCCAGATTAATCGAATCATAGAAGGGTTTGTGTTGGAAGCGACCTTAAAGCTCATCCAATTCCAATCCCCTGCCAGGGACACCTTCCCTTGAGCAGGCTGCTCAGAGCCTTATCCATACTTTTGAAGACTTTAGAAGTGTAAATTATCAGCACTCATGACACTGAGTTTAGGGATTCCAGTGCTCTGTGTGACAAATATAGTCTATGTCCAGTTCCTTAGGAATGGAGAAGGACAGCGTTCGCCACAAATGCCCCTATAAAGTTTAAGGGACAGGTCAGTTTTCTTCAGCACCTGCTTAAGGTGTCTGAATGAAGCAAAAAGTTCAGCCTGAGTCCCGGGATAGCACATTACATACTTTCTGAAATGCCTTTGTGTGTGACAGTTAATTTTTGTCCTAAACAACTGACTAGGTGGCAGAAGACCAAAGCTTTCTCTGTTTCAGACCCTGCCTCTCCTAGCACTGTACAGTGTACATCACATCGAGGCTCAGATAAATCGGCATCTGAAATGCTTTGGCTGCAGCTGGAGCAAGAGGTAACCCAGCTGTTTGTTCACATGTCTTTTTCCTGCCGCTTCCAGTTGGGGGAGTTGGGAGGAGCAGAGCCAAGCCCAAACTGTCTGACTAGCAAGTTCTTCCCTCAGCTGAAAGAGAGCACTGCCAAGGAAGGGCTTGTGATGATTTTGAAGAGCAGCTGCCTTGAATCAGTGTCTGGTCTTAAAGATGACATCAGTCTTGCTTGAAGAGCAGGAAGGGTCCTAGGATGGCTGTAAATGTTTGACACTAGGCTTTAGATCAAAGAGTGAGTAAAAGAAGCGAACTCCACGATTTGCTTGATTGTATTGGTAACTTCTGAGCTGAATTCGTACGAGTTTTTACATGTAAATGGCAAGGCAGTCTGTAGCAGTGTAGGGTCATATCTGTGGTATTCGGTCTAGCTTGCTGCACTAGAGTAGTAATCAGATCTATAAAGAACAGCTTTTCATTTAATTGCTATTGTTTGTACTGACAGAGGCAACTCATTCAAGGCTCTACCACTTGCTCCACGTCTGCTCTCATTTGAAAGAATTCTGAACCATTTCACTATCGCCCTACCTACACTTGTGATATTAAGTGTAAATGGTATTATTTGTAGGCAGTGACTTATGGCCACTGCCGCTCGCTAGCCTTTCCCATCAGACAGCTGAAAAGGTTTCTGTGCCAGGCAAATTCCACATATGGGAAAACTGTTAACAGTTTTTGGGGGTAAAATGATCAACTCAAGAAAAAAACCAGTAATGTGGTGGAACGAGTAATGAAATATCAATTCTACCCTCCTTTATTTGCAGCTGGATTGTCTGATAGTTCTGCCGAGCCCTAGTTCCCCTGATAAGGCAGTCTGTGTCTTTGCCATAGACAGTTCGACTCCTGACAAGAGTACACATGGTGTTCCGGTCCTGCAGCTTTGTTACCTGGCACGGACTGCCAGTGTAGCTTCGAGGTATGTCGCTGCAGCATCTGAGCTTAATCAGCTGAGAAATTCAAGGTACCCCTAACAATGCCAAAATAGCTTTTTACGCCTTTTTTTTTTAGCTGCAAGGAAACAGAAGTGTTCTGCTACTTCCAAGGATGCCACTTTCTAGGAAGCTGGCTGTTGCTTGCTAGAAAATATTCTGAAATCAGGACGTTTGAGGAGATTAATCAGGAAAGTTCAGAATGAAATAAGTTTTCCACCACTGTAATTTTACTTAGTGCATTTGAGGTGCCTTTTTTCCTCCTCCTGCAGGTGGTTAAGGCACTGATATAATGTTACACAGGCAGTGGATGAAGATCAGAAGATCTCTGAGAACAGTGTGTGTGCACACAAGGAACAAGATCATTCAGTTCTTATGGGATGCAGTTCTCCTCTTGCACAGCCTGTCTCAGAAAGATAAACTGTTTCACGAACACCGTTTGGGGGTTCTCCATCAGTACGAGCAAGCCATGCCGAGCATAAGGGTCATTCTCAGGAAGACTCAAAAGCTGAATGCCTGTGAAGGTAAAACCAGTTAGATGATGTTGGTTTTTTTTCCATTTTGTGGAAATAGAAATTTATCTCATTTAACAAGTACCACATACCAAAAGCCGTGGATGGTTGTTGCTGACCCCTCTGAAGATGACAGTCTATACTACACTTTCTCAGGCTTCATTAGACTGATTCACTCCTGTACTTTTCTTCTTTAATAGTTTTTACCTTGTCTTCTCCCCCTAAAAACATCTCTATTATCTGATCAGACAAGATCTCTACCTCTCTGCAGCAGAACAATCTGCACTATATGTGACCACATTTAAAAGCTCCCTCATTATACCAGGTCTCCAGCTAGCATTAAGCCTGCTTTCTGCAGTTGTTTTCCCTGTTGCCTCCTTAACATCTTTTTACATCCTCTTTTCCCCCAACCTTCCTCCATTACCCCAAAAGCTCCTCCAGCCTATGTCTGTCAGGCCTTGCCCTGTGCTTTCAGCATCCTGTTTCCTAGAGAGCACAGATCTCAAGGAATTGCCTCTCCTCCTTGTCCCTTGATGCCGTTAGTCAGAACCAGCTGGAAAAGAACAAAGTGCTTTCTACTGTTTTTCCATTAATAGCTAAATTAACTGACTGTCTGACATCATCCTCTCCTTCAGTGCCTAAAAAGAAAAGGCTTTCAAGAAGAGAGGGAGAAGCTTGTATGACAAAACTCATCTCTAAAGGCCTGTTTGCCACTGAACCTTGACAAAGGCTGTTTGCCGTAGCCTTCCACAGTCATGTTTCACAATGCAAAGACACCAGCTATAACTCTACTCTATCAATTAGAAAGTGACCCTCTGAAATAAGATTTTCTTCTTGTTCCAGAGATGATTTTGGATGAATTGTATCCTCCCGAGGCAGAAGAGCAAGAAATGGACTCCAGCTAGCTAACATCCAGCAAAGATCTCTGTCCTTTCCTCCTCTCAATCATAAGAATTACTGTCAGTGTAAATCTGAGATCTAAATGGTCTAATATTAATCGATAGTGTAAAGGTTGCACTCGGATGCAGCATAACTAATTCACATTCCTTTGTGGTGGTTTAGGTGCTGTCTAAGTGTGGCTGAAAGCAAGATATTTTGATGTAAGAATGATCCTGCAAGGTACTGTTTTGCTGTGCAAAACCACTCAGTGGCTTGTGACTGGTTCAGTTTCATGAATTTCATCCTCTGTGAAACTGCTTTGAATGAAATGTGAAAATGTCACTATTAGCTGTGACTGCAGCTGAGTTGATGCTGAATGTGCTGAGGTGTTTGGATCACTGCGTGATAGGAAAATCTTTTATATTTGTGGTCTTTTGCAGCTGTAACACTTTTCTTGCTTGACTTCCAAATTTTTCATGTTCTACTACTAAAGAGTTTCCTGTGACTTTAAAAGCCTTTCTAGAAATAACTTGCAGTTGGGGGTTCAGTTCCGAGCAAGAAATTCACGTCCTGTAATGATCACAGTTCACTCGTTTTTCTCTGTCATGAATCTTCTGGAAGTGAACCTGGGCAGCCTGATCCAGTGGGTTGTCCCTGCCCATGGCAGGGGATTGGAACTGGATGATGTTTAAGGTCCCTTCCAACCCAAACTATCTATGAATCTATGAACTCCCTGAGATGCCAAACCAAAATGCTACAGCTTCTTGTTTAAAAAGTGACCTTACACAAATAAGGTGGTGATGTGGGAGAGAGCTTTCTGTTCTTACCTGGGCAGAGCACGGTACTGGCCTGTGCACAGAACGACTGGTGTTCCGGGTGCAGTACCCGGATAGGTGTTGCACTGAAGATGAGTGAGTGTCTCGTTTACTGGACGCAGCACTGATGAGGAGGAAGAACTGTTGCTGTACAATTATCAGCTGCCACGCTCGCTGCAGGTGTCAGCTCGGCCTTGGACCCTGAGAAAGGGAAGCGATGAGTGCTGCTGCAAGTGGGCCTACAGGTTTGTATACTTTAAATAATTTGGAAAGCTTTTCCAACTGCGACAGATACTCAATCCAGAACATGCCTGGCTCCAGGGAGCACGAGGATACAGTACTGCAGTGGGAAGGAAGCCCTTAGAAAATTGGGAAACATCCAGTTCTTCTGGTCATGACCCAAAGTGGCCGTGTCCTGCCCTGGTGTGCTGTGGCAAAGAGCCCCGCTCTGGTCATAGGCAAGCTCTTGACTTGGCTTTCACTTCTGAAGAGAGCTTTCCCAGAAACTGCTCTGTAGGAATAACTAGTGTCAACCCAGCGTCTCCCTAGGGCCAAAGCTCCTAGATGCAAAACTTCACATCTTCCTCCCACAGCATAGGGATCATCCTCCTCTGAGCAGCAGCCAGCAGAGCTCCACCAGGCACGGTCTGATCGTCCTGTGACAGCACAAGCTGCCACCTACTCCCCTCAGGAATGGGTTTCAAGTCCCCTGTAGCATCTGGACAACTGCCCTGTTCCTGCTTGTTTGCAGCAAGGAAGGAGGCACGGGCACAGCAAAGCCACCCGTGCTTGTGTGGTAGCTCCTTCCAAAGCCACACCAGGCAGAGATGACGTGATGGAACTGCTTGACTTAGCCACTTGAAAAACAAATAAAAGCAAAAATAAAAACCAGACACAAACCCCCTACCGCTGCACTTCCTGGCCCTAAGAACTCAAGAATGTCACTTAAAAGCGCCATCTTTACTCAAAACCAAATAAGGCATGAAGTTAAGTCTTATAAAAATAGCCCTATGAACAGCAGTAAAGCAGCACCCGGCATCAGCCCTGCTGTGAGTGGCAAACAGGGCTGGCCTAAAGATGGCAGGGTCTGTGATATCCCAAAATGCAGGGGCCTGGCACTGTTTTTCCATTGCTTTGTGGTGTTCTTGCCACCTCGTTTCTCCAATCAATTTGAGCTTAGAGAGATAAGATGCATTTAAACCCCTTCTTTGTAATCAACCAAATGAACTATTGAGCCTGGGCAAAAAAACTACTTAAGGAATCCCAAGTTGTTGAGGCAATCCATAGTTATATAAATGGGTCTAAAAAATTCCTGGCCTCAGCTGAAGGGCGCGTGTATGGCAGCTTTGGGAGGAGGGAGAAGCACATTAGTGCTGAATTTTCTGTAAAAAGAAGTGGTATCTGTGGAAAAAATCTGCCAAGAAATCCGCAAACCGTTCCTTCTGGCCTCGATCCCTCCCATCCACCCCCTCTAACAGACACCGCCCTAATGGGTACTCTACGCTCTGATTTCTTCCCACTTTGTGACTTCTAAGTACTGTAAGCCCAGGCTATTTACAATCAAACCAACCCAAACCCTGTCCCTCACCAGTAAAGCAATCCAAACATCATGGTAGTATGAATCAAATCATAGCTTTTAAAAATAAAGGCATTTTCTTGTAACTGAAGAGTCCACACTACCCAAGGGAAAATGAGGCTGCACTCCTGGGGAAAAAAGCAGACAGAGGGGGATGTACAGAACTGCACAATCATTATTGAGTAATTCATAGGGGCCAGTCTGGTCAGGATGATTACAGGGCTGTACTGGCCTTCAGTAATTCTTCCCTTTTTTACACTCTTGGGATTAAAAAGATCCGATCACATCTGCAAGAGCTGAGCATCCCTTGAAAACACTTGAAGCTTTTTGTACAGGTTAATGGGACTACTGGTTTACTTCTCCCAGCGCTATGAACACCAGAAGGCAGCCTGCTCTCAGCAGACACTTCTGAAGAACACACAGCACAGCAGATTTTTCCAAAGCCAGTGTGTGTTCTCCCAACATGTTATCGATGAGCTGTGCCTCTGCTAAACCAAGAGAGGGAATTTACTCTGACA
Source organism: Cuculus canorus (assembly GCF_017976375.1). Taxonomy (NCBI): domain Eukaryota; kingdom Metazoa; phylum Chordata; class Aves; order Cuculiformes; family Cuculidae; genus Cuculus; species Cuculus canorus. Next base: position 109,764 of record NW_026527841.1, read on the forward strand.
TCGCACATAGTCACAGGACTGAGCAACAAAGTATTGAGCAACAACAAAACCCACGAGTCATGCTCCTATATGTGTTTATCACGTTCCTCAGGTGCCCAAGCGGCCTCCTTGCTGTGGGGATGGCAACTCGAGCCCCCCTTTTGCTGAATGCTGAGTGAAGTAGAGCCAGCTTCTTCCTCCCTGGTGAACTGTACTGAGCAGGCAGGGCTAAAGCTGGGCAGGATGAAACACAGCGCCTATACTCACTTACCCAGCACTCGGGGCAACTTTATGCATCAAGGAGGACAACAGCCTTGCTACTTGACAGATCTGGTGACACTACTTGAGCAGCCGCAGGAGTTAGCTTAGCGCTGCTAAGCACCTTCCTGTGGTGATCCAGGACCCAAGGTACACAAATAACACTGGTTTATTTCTACTAAAGCTACGTACAGAGAGAAGGTCAAACAATGAGGGTCTGTTCCTGCTGCGCCAGGCAGAGCCTCCTCACCATCCAGCACTGACAGCTGCAGTCAGTTGGGTCTCAAACCTAAGGAAATGATTTTACAACAGCACATCCATTACAGCATTTGCAGGTATGCTCCTAAATAAAATTCAAAGTGAGGCTAAGAATACTAAATTGATAGAAGATACTTCAAACACTGCAATTTATCACAAAGGTGCATAGAGTTTATGCCATTTCTTTGAATACTTACATTTAAACTACAAACAACATCAAAGCTCGGTTACAGAGATGTAATAAAATCAATGATTATCTAGTAAATTCAACAGTTCTACTGTTATGCAATCTCACAAAATGTTTCTGAAACAAGGCACTTACAGAATTAGCAAATGAACATACTCTCTTTCAGCATTTAAAATGGCAAACTACCCTCCCTGTGCATTGTAGGTACTAGTTCGATGTGAAGGCAAGAGTGGGTTGGACCAACAGGTCAGTAGGGCGTGAAAGTTTAGAGTCAACTCCTCCACCTTTTCCATAACCATTCCTTCTCTTAACTATACACAAACAAGTCTCAATGGGCTGAGATGGCAACAACTGAACAAATCTGGTCCTGTTCCGTAGTGCATTTACCATCGTTAAACAGTTAAAAAATGAGGAAGGTTCTGGTCTCGGGCACTCCAATTAGAAAGTGAGGGGAAGTGGCGGTTTGTCACTGAAGCAACTAACACTACCACCAATGCAGTCCTTGTATATTAGCAATTTGTCTCTTCACTTGTGTTGCATCAGCACAAAAGTTCACTGAAGGAAAGGGTATAAATTAACACTCTCCCTTGTCCCCTAGTACTGCAGCACACACAGTGCTGTACAGACCAAACTGCCCTGAAAAAACATCTGCAAACAAATACTTCAGACTCGGTGACCTCTGTTGTTGACACTTTGCTTTCTATCTTTTCCTCGGGGATGACAGCAGTATGATTGAGTTGACTCCTCATGGAACTGCAGATTTTCCTTTCAAACCAAAAACACAAACCCTGCTAACACTGCCACAAAACTGTACACTTGATCACATGAGAGGGAGGAAACAGAGACGTGCAGAGTAACCTACACCTCATGAAGCCTAGCACCACAACCCGTGCTCCAAGTGCTGCACGGCAGCTGTGCTCATTGGCTTGCATCTCGCTGGCCAGACTCCATACAGGCAGCTGCCTAACGAGATGCTGCCATAGTGTCCACTCTCCTTCTGCATAAGTAAACACACAGGGGTAGAGATCTACAGTGAGGGGCATCATCTCTGCAGTTATCCAGTGCCCTCCCACACATTACAAATCCAGATTTCTAGGAAACACTACGGATGATGAAGGAGACTGGCCATTTCTTCCAATTTCTGTCCTTAAGTGAAATGAAGCATGGACCAATTTCTCAGCTTACAAGGTAGGAAACAGGAGGATCTGTGGATCAGGGCATGCGTGTGCTCTGAGTGCCTCTTGGCCCCATTTCACACTATTAACTTCAGTGCCTTTAGAGCTGTAACAGAGGCAGAGGTTGTCATGAATCCCAATGCTAAAAACTTCTCATGAGTTTCTTCTGAAATGCCCTGAAGACTTTCTTGAAAAAAGAACTGGATAACCTAGAAATAGACTGAGAAATCAGAAAGAGAAAACAAGGCTGCCTTTGACCGGCAGCACTTTCCACTCACCGTGAGGTAAAACACCACCACCAGCATTTTTTCAAACAGTAATGTACCCCTAACATACAATCACTGGACAAATGTCTTTGGTGGCCTCTAAGAAAGTGAAATCAGTGTATAAGATATGCCAAAATTCTTTCTCCAATTATGTCACAGTGATACATACAGATTAAATCGCTCTACTGTGCAATAACAAACGGTATTTCAGTGTTAGAAAAGGCAGAATTGTTAGAGGACACTACAAAATTCCTGATTTGTTTGATCAATACAGGGTGTGCAGAGCAAAAAGCCTTGCAGACACTGGTAAAAGTCACGACGATTCTCAAGACATTTCATGACTCCAAGCCCTACAGCCCTGACATTTGGTCACTGTGACCAAATCCTGCACTTTTCCTTTCACTGACTTCCCATTCTCTGCTCAGCATCACAAGAATGCTGAAGACAAGAGGGACGTTTAATCTCTCTGGTGTGCTGCACTGCGATTTCTTATCCTCCCTGCATACAATTATTCAAATTGCAGACTGAGTCTGTAAGAATCTATCGTTCCTAGGTTTCCTGCTCTATGCAGTTCCCACTACAGACAGTGACAACCCACAGCATTTCAAAATCCCAAGCTACGCTGACGTCCCATCTCCCTGTAAAATGAACTCCTCCCCTATGAAGAAGCAGGAACTGCACACTGGCAGGTACTTCTGTGTGGCTATGATTATGGTGACAATTCTCCTTCCAAAACTCATCAACAATATCTGACCTCAACAAGCCCTATCCAATAATTTTTGGACCACAGATACTTGTCCAATAGTTTCATATGGAGAATTCTCAGGTTTTCAGCTTTTGATCTACTTGTTCTACTAAGTGATGGAGTTTGGTTTGGTAATTGATTTCTAGCTCTAAATTAAAACAGCCTGAGGAGACACCCAATGAAGGCACAGGTTTTAAGCCTTAAAACTGGGAAGGAATACAAGGAAATTATCAGCTCATTGTATTTAGGCACAGAAAAATGCAACGAGTCCACAGACAATTACACATGGTTTGCTACCCAACTGAAAACAAATGTGTTTAAAAAAAGGAAAATTCCTTTTCAATGGTAAATGAACTATTCTGTTGTAGCTTACCTAACAATAGTAGCTTCAAACCAGGAAGAACGTACGTAACATATATCAGGTAGTTCCTTAGAGGTTAAGTTTTTATGTTTCAGCACTGTGAAAAAGATGGATACTGCTTGGGGTGTTTGCTGAATGCTTGCATTGGACCATGCCTCTGCAAAAGTATTGCCAGCAAACATTATTGTGGTTCTTATTTCTGAAGTATTCCTTTGTCATGCTTTTCACACTGTAGACAGAACAACATCTCTTTGTATGAGGTATAAATTCACAACTTCTAAAAAAAAACAAAAATAACCCTTCCTCTTGAAGCATTTAAAAAAAAAAAAAAAAAAAAAAAGATATTGGATTAACTTCCACTTTACTTAGACAAAGGATTGCAGTCTTCCAGAAAAATATACTGCAGCTGCATGGTGTGACAGCCACAAGCAATACTGTAAACAGTTCTGTCTGCAGACATGTAGTAGAAGATTCTCTTCAATAGGTGGGCTTCTGAGGGTACATGTAGGCAGGGGGTTGTAGGGAAGCTGGCTGATGGAGTAAGACGCAGCTGCAAAAGGAAAGCACAAGAAAAAACAGACCCGTAAACATTCCAAGTTTCCACATCCATAACAGCAACTTCTGTTCAAGCACACAGTTAAGAGGTTTGGCTCATCCACCATCTGAGCTGGACTTCAGAACAGTTTGTGCTAATGCATAAGCAGAGAGTAAAGAGAAGCAAACCACCAGGTTTATTGCTCCCTTGCATGATAAAGATGAAGGCAAGGCACCTGGGGGTAATCCCATAAAACCTGCAGCTTCTTCATTGTTTCCAACAGAAAGATGAAGTCAACAGCCTGCCAGGTCAGTGGTTTCACAATGTGGGGCTGGTCGCATGCTGTTAATGTACAATTGCTAACTGTTTTGCAAACTCTTCAGACCAGTAAACATTTTATCTTTGATATCATCCTGGAAGAGCTACTTTCTAAGGGCACTATCTACTGTTCAGGACTGTACTTGTTACTTAGAAGGAGGAACACCGTGGGTTTGTAGGAGGGTTTGTAGTATACCTGGGACAGACAACAGCCTAGTTCTGATCTCTCTGAACAGCCGGGAGCCAATTGTTAGAGAACAGACATTACAGCAGAAGAGGGAATCAGTAATGGCAATGACAGAGCTGTGTGAAACAGCTTGGTGAAAGAAGGAAGGCAGAAGACAAGTGGTTCTTGTATTCTCAGAATCATTAATGGTTTTGGTTGGAAAAGACCTTTAAGATCGTCGAGTCCAACCAGTGATCCAGCCCTGCTAAGTCCACCACCAGACCGTGTCCCAAGTACAACATCTACTCATCTTTTAAATACCTCCAGGGATGGCGACTCGCTTGACAACCCTTCAGTAAAGAAATTCCTCCCAATATCCTATCTAAATCTCCCCTGTGCCCCTTGAGGCTATTAATTCTAACTGCTACTCACTGGCACTTGTCTGAAGTTCAACAGAAACTTGTTGCTCCATAAACACAGCAAGGAACCACCGGAAAAAAGTCCATCTGTGTACGATATAAACACCTAGCAAATATGAGTTTAGAAAGAGTATGTAGAAACACCCCAGCTACTATAAATATGTTAACGGACTGGAATTTTAATTGTGCAATTTCAATTGAATTAGTAAAACATTCTACTGATCCACGCTGGCGCGCCCCCATACCACCAGACTTTGCCCGTACAAGCTCCGGCTGCATTCTCTCGCAATGCTTAACAGAAATGGTGACAGGAAACTTCAGCAAGGTGAATCACAGCATCCACTGTCACTCAAGTTTTGCATCGTTTACACTTACATTATATTGTCATAGAAAAGGATAAATGTAAATGACAAAATTGGCTCCAATGCTACTCTTTGGCTATTTAGGAGATGAAGAACACATTCCAGGCACCATCTTACCTGCCATGGTTCATGGTAAGCTTGGGGTCCGATGGCCTGCATGGGGTAATGGGGAGGATACTGTACAGGGTAGGTGTGCTACCGGCATTCCCGGTTGTGGCTGATAGCCACAGCCTCATATCCTTGATACGGGGCTACCGGCTAGTTGGACGGCACTTCCCTGAGGTTGGGAATAGGGAGCATGACCACTGTCGTGGAAGTAGTGGTGGTCACAACAGCTACAAACAAGAAAAAGGGACATGGTTAGTGCTAGCATTGCTAGAGGTTACTTGAGACAGCCAAACAGCAGGAAGGCAAAAAACTTCTCTCTTAATATCCATTTCTCCACTTTAAATTAGGCCAATTTCATTTTCAAAGTTCCACAAAACAATTTGGAAGTGTACACCGTAAACCTCAGGCAGCCGGAGCCACTGGGACAGCAGCCAACCTATCTCCTTGTTTCTCAAACTCCAAGAGTAAAGAGATTTTCTTACACTCCTCAAAACCCAGGAAATCGACCCTGCAGCCAAGTTACCTATCATTCTGTATGAGACTGAAAAATGCCTCATTTGGAGATGTTTTCTGTTCTTAAAGATTAAGGTGATATAGTGTCGGAGTGGGAGGTGGACCCGGAGTAATGATGGAGTCTCAATATGAGTATGATTGTTCTCATTTATTCATACACCTTACACTTCTTATATACTTATCCTAATAATGCACGCGCTAACAAAACAAAATCCTAATTGGTTATGTCCCGCTGTTCACGTGCCTTATGCTGTCACGCAACTGGCCAGACGCTCTTGAGCACGCGAAAGGGGCAGATACAAAGTTCTCATTGGGACTTTCCCGCGCTGGATTCCACATTCTTGTATTCTGCTCCCTTTTATCTTATCTCAAGGCCTAGGTGTGAGGGTCGATCAAAGGATCAATTTTTGTCTCAACATTTCTCATCAAGTGCTAAACCACAGGCACAGGCCTTGCAGTAATAGCCGAAGCTGGTATGCCTTGTACTTATCAAGATTAGTACAGGACAAATGCTTTGTACCTGTCCCTAAAACTTACTATTGTAAAAGATCCATGAAGCAAGGCAAGCTACAGACCCAAAGACTCCTCATTAACTACTATTGTGAAAGATCCACGAAGCGAAGCAAGAAAATTAACGCTGGAACTTACCACAGACTTATACCCCAACATAACATGCGTAAGGACGAGTTCATTTAAAGTGCAAGGTGAAGATGACTACTAGCCTTCATCGGGGACCCCAAAAACGACCACCGCCGCCAGGAGAAGCGCATGTGCAAGGGGAGAATACCTGCCTTCAACACTGACCACGCCTCAGACACTCCTATCCTGGCACGTGTGGCCTGCCAGGTGGAGTTTGGTGGGACAAAGGCGGGTCATCAGGAGTAATCAGGTGTACGAACTAGCATAAAAGACAGCTCCGGAGCAGCTGAACTTGGAAGATCTTCCCCACCGTGAGATCACATCGATCGAAGACAGAAGCAGAGGAACCTCTTCTGGACCGGGACCCCCAAGACGCCGGACGTCTGTGGACCCGTGGTGGTAGCTATAACCCCCTTTTTCCTTCCTTTTTTTCTTTCTTCTTTTCCTCTCCATCCTTTCTCTTACTCTCTTTTATCACAAGCCGCTTCACGGGCACAAATAATAAAGTTCCTGTTTGGATTGGAATTTAACTCCCTTGAATTGTTGCTTTGCTTTCTTTTTGCACTCCGAGATCATAGCTAAAAAGAACCAGCACGCGTCTACTTACGAGTGGACCGTGACATATTTGGCGTCACGGACAGGATCCTGTTAGAGTCAGAGTGGTTGAAAGCCCTCCAAACTTAATTTTTAGAGGACTCTGTTGGGATTACGGCTATCAGAACTTGGAGTGCAAAAAAGGGGAGTTGAATTTTTATTTTTGTGACAGTTGAGAAGAGTTGGCAAGTATCTAACTTTCTCAAGTGGATTTGAGGTGTTTTTTGTTGTTGTTCCTGAGATTGTTTTGTTGCTTAGTCAAGATAGGATAAATGATGACTGAGGAACAGGAGAATAGAGACTCTCCACTGATTTGTGATAAAGACTCATTTTTTGCATTTTTGGCCAAATTTGGCGCTAGACCATCTCCTATAGGGGAAGATTGGGCTCGAGAAAACTGGAAAAATTTGCAGAGCATAATGGACCGAATCTCTTTATTGCAGAATGAGACAAAGGTTAAGTTTTTTCTACCAGCTAAAAACAGGGCGATAGTCTGCTCTGGTTTGGGTGCCAGCTTGGTCGCAGCCATTGGAGATTGTCTTAGACAGCGTAATGAGGATGAACAAATCATAGAATCCTTAGAAGCCTTGGTACATTGTCACCAAATAACAATTTCCAATTTAGAAAGGGAATTAGAACGCCAGGAAAGGGAAAACCATTCATTAAGGGTTGCCCTTGAAATAAATCGTGCTATTGGTGTCACTAATTTACAGAGCAGTAACTCAAAGGATACGATATCATCGGGATCTGAGGAAAAAGTTATCCATCAAACTAGCCCAATATACCCACAAAAGGAATTGGAAGAAATGGGAAAACTTGATAAAAATCCCCCACACTTAAGACCCTTAATCAAAACTGAATATTCTTATCTTAATGATGAAGATACAGACCCACATATAACAACCAAGGAAACGCCCTATTCTGCCACTGAACTGGCAAAGTTGAAAAAGGAATATGGGCGCCTTATCAAAGAATCTGAAACAGAATATGTGTGGCGTGTGTCTTTAACTGGGGGTGACCAAATTCAATTAAGTGAAAAGGAAGCTGAGGGTTATTGGGGCCACGGAGTTTTCTTAACAACAGGCGATCGCCGGGCCCCATGGTCTCTAACTCAGCGTGCTGCTTACTGGGCTGGAGGCTTAAACCCTCTGGACAGGGGAGACCCCTTGGCAATAATTGGCACAGCTGACCAACTACTGGAAAGCGTACACAAAGCTGCTTGCCTACAAATGATACATGAGAGAAAATTGATTCCTGGATGTGAATCACCAATGATGTTGCCTGTTAATCCTGAAATTATGACTCCATTGATAAGAGGACTTCCTGAGACACTTAAGTCCACAGGGATAAGTCTCCAGAGGACCATAGCATCGATGGGTCCTGTGGAGAGGTTGGAAGGGTTTATGCGCAGAGGTGATAATAGCAGAAACACAGGCAGTACCATTACAGACTCTTACGCAAACTCCTCCGACTTTTCGACACCAGCACCAGGCCCTTTAGGGAACAGACTACACTCTAGACCTAAAGTCTGGACATGGGGGGAGGTAGCACAAGAGTTAATTGATTACAGTAGAAAATACTGTCTTGTGAAGCCTTTGGAAGAGAGGCCAAAGGGCATTCGAAATGTAGGAGTTAAAAATGCATTCCCTCATCCCAGCAAAATCACAGATGTTGATCAGTCACAGTCTAAACCCGTTTCAGCCCGACTTCATTGGTGGCGATTGGGCCTTAAAAAGGGAATTCCCAAGGATTTGATGAATGGTTTACCATTAGAAAAATTGAGCTCACTGGTAACCCAATGGCGTGTGTCGAGACCACATTCCTTTCCTTCTGTGAAAGAAAATGCACCCGTCATGGCTTCAGCCCCCCCCATTGCTGACAGTACAGATAAGGCATTAAGGCAAACTTTCTCCCCAGAGCAGGGAAACTAGAATCTCCATTTCCTTGTAGTGAGCGGGGAAATGGAGAATGGATTTATATTCGGCAGCTCACTAAAACAGAAAAGGGAGATATGTTAATCACAGCTTTTGTGGGACCTAAGCGTGCACCAGTGACTTTTTTAATTGATACCGGTGCACAGATTTCTGCCTTGACTAAGGAGGATGCTAAGAGGTGTGGGATTTCTCCCTTAAAGCGAAAACTATCCGTTCTAAATGCTTTAGGATCGACAGAAATTATGAACGTCGCTCCAGTAAAATTAACTCTACCAGGAGAAGACAATTCGATTACTATAATAATGGTGATTGGTGATATTCCTTTTAACTTGTTAGGGATAGATGTCCTCAAGGGAAAACAGTGGGAGGATACTGAAGGACTACTCTGGTCTTTCGGGGTACCCCAATTACACATCAGATTGTTGCAAGAAGCTCCACCGCTACCATTTAGCAAGGTCACTAATGTCAAGCAGTATCCCCTTCCTTTGGGAGCTAAGGAGGGTATTAAACCAGTTATGCAGGAAATGAAAGAACAGGGAGTTGTGATAAATACTCATTCTCCTTTCAACTCCCCTGTGTGGCCAGTAAAAAAGCCTAACGGAAAGTGGCGACTTACCGTTGATTTTCGAAGGCTAAATGCTAATACTGACCCTTTGACTGCTGCAGTCCCAAATATAGCAGAACTAGTAACATCTATTCAAGAAAAGGCTCATCCAATTATGGCAACAATAGATGTCAAAGACATGTTTTTTATGGTACCATTGCGACCAGAAGATAGAGAGCGTTTTGCTTTTACCTGGGAAGGACAACAATACACTTTCACACGACTCCCCCAGGGATATAAACATTCCCCTACATTGGCCCATCATGCTTTAGCCTTGGAGCTAGAGCAGATACCAAAACCAGAGGATATCACTATCTACCAGTACATTGACGATATATTGGTAGGGGGGAGAGCAGATAGAAAGAGTGGGGGAAGTCCAGCAAAATATAATTTCCCATTTAGAAAATCTGGGTTTGCAAATTCCCCCAGAAAAGGTCCAAAAACCCTCCCAAGAGGTAAAGTTTCTGGGTATATGGTGGAAAGGAGGAATGACCTGTATCCCACCTGACACTCTCACCTCCTTAGATCAAATTAAAATGCCAGAGTCTAAAAAAGAATTACAACACGCTTTAGGTCTCTTGGTGTTTTGGAGGAAACACATACCGGACTTCTCCATAGTCGCTAGACCTCTTTATGATTTGCTCAGGAAAGGTGCCAAATGGGAATGGACCTCTGTCCAAGATGAAGCACTACAATTGTTGGTTTTTGAAGCTACTGCACATCAGGCCTTAGGTCCCATTCATCCCACGGACCCTTTCCAGGTGGAATGGGGTTTTTCCTCGTCAGGGTTGTCGGTACACTTGTGGCAACGGGGTCCCGATGGTCCAACCCGACCTGTGGGATTTTATTCTCGCAGCTTTAAGGATGCTGAGAAAAGGTATACTGCTTGGGAGAAGGGTTTGTTTGTGGTAAGCCTGGCCCTCATTGAAGTAGAAAAAATAACACGTAATCAATCAATTGTGTTAAGAGGCCCATTCAAAGTAATAAGACCCATCACTGCTGGGACTCCTCCCCCTGATGGAGTTGCACAGAAAGCCTCCGTACGAAAATGGTATGCACAAATTGAACATTATTGTAATGTTTTTTCTGTAACAGAAGGAGCATCAAAGAACCTTTCTATCCAAGAAACAGAGAGTTTGGAAAATAGCCCAGATAAACCTGCCTCAGTCATCCGGGTGGCCCCTCCTTTCTCCCAAGACCAGACAGTTAATGCTTGGTTCACTGACGCTTCTGCCAAAAGAGAAGGGAAGGTGTGGAAATATCGAGCAGCTGCTCTTCACACTTCCTCTGACGAACAGATTATCACCGAAGGATTGGGCAGTGCACAAGTAGGTGAATTAATTGCAGTGTGGAGTGTTTTCCAACGGGAAGCCCAAACTACTTCTCCCGTTCATATATATACAGACTCCTATGCTGTGTTTAAAGGATGTACAGAATGGCTCCCTTTCTGGGAGCAAAATGAATGGGAAGTAAATAGAGTACCAGTATGGCAAAAGGAAAAATGGCAAGAGATTTTGAAAATTGCACGCCAAGGCAACTTTGCTGTGGGATGGGTCGCTTCACACCAGACAGATGGGGGCACAGCAGGGGAGTGGAATAATAGAGCTGACGAACTGGCTAGGCTTGCTCCTATACAAAAGGATCAAACTTCAGAGAATTGGGAACGCTTGCTCGAGTGGTTGCATGTCAAGCGTAAGCACACCGGTGCTAAAGACCTATATCGAGAAGCCCTCGCTCGTGGCTGGCCTGTTACCCGAGAGATGTGTAAGACCTGTATATCAGCCTGCGAACAATGTCGTATACGGCTCGAAAGACACCCTCTAGAAGACGATCCTTTACATCTGAGAGAGGGTAAAGGCTTATGGGATGCTTGGCAGGTGGATTATATAGGCCCCCTTAAAAGATCAGGGGGGAAGCACTTTGTGCTAGTTGGCGTAGAAATAACATCAGGTTTAGTACAGGCTGAAGCTTTTAAGAGGGCTACAGGAGACAACACGGTGAAAGCACTGAAGGAATGGTTTGGGACGTTTCCAAAACCTCAAGAGATACAGTCTGACAACGGCTCTCACTTCTCTGCTAAAGTAGTGCAAGAATGGGCAAAGGCTGAAGGGATTAAGTGGGTTTTCCATACCCCCTATTACCCTCAAGCCAATGGAATAGTAGAGAGGACCAATGGTCTTTTAAAACGACTCCTAAAACCTCATGAGGGAAATTGGGATGCCCGACTGTGGGAAGCTGTCAAAGGTGTGAACGACCGCTGGGGGGTAAATGGATGCCCAAAAATCACTGCTTTTTGCCCAAAGGCTCCCATCCTAACACCTTCTGTGAAAGAGCCTAGTGATACTAAGGAAGCATCCTATTTCTCAGGACAACCAGTTCTGGTAGAGCTCCCTACTGTGGGGAGTGTACCATTGGTGCTGAAGACTCCTTTAAATAAATTTACATGGATAGCTACAAATGCCCTGGGAAAGGAACATAGGATCAATACCCGCTGGATCGTTCCATCATTTTAATTCCTATTTGCCTGAAAAGGGCAAGTTTTTATTTTTTGTTTTGCAGAAGAACCCCGTGGGACTTTAAGAATTTCCATAGAAGGAACATGAATAAAAATTGAAGACCTAAACCTGAAAATGGCTCACAAAATTTTGATTGGGTCATTCTTACTTTTCTGCATTACACCTCCTACCTGTAACCAACATAATACAGGATGGCCTTGGTCTCAAGCTTTCATAGAACATTCCAGCTTTCTTGGAAACTATCCCAAAGATAGACATCCAAATTTGGCCGTAATCGTAATGCATGACGATGAAGCTTACCTTGCGCCTGAGTGGGTTTGGGATGGGACTGAGCGGATCAGAACCCTATCCGGAATCATTGATGAAAAAATCCAGGTGGGATGCAGAAAAGTAGAATCTGGTTTTCAAAATGAGAGAGCCTCTTCTATTTCGGTTCGTGGTAATTTTTTAAATCTTAATATAACATCCAAAATCCACCCCGGCATTTCAGAAAAATTGTGCCCCACTGAGGACTGGAAATGTACCAGACAAGATACTTTTATCTTATGTTGTCGCCAGAAATTTACTGGCAACAACACTTCTTGGGACCCGAATGACATTAATGTGGAGGTTACTAAATCTTGTAAAAAAGAACAAGGCGATTGCTGGCTCAACTTCACTATGGTCAATCCTATCTCTGTGGTGTGTAATTGGAAACCCGACCCAAAAACTCGACCAACACTATTAGGTCTAACTCAGAAATTCAGAGTGGTTGCTGTAACTAAACCAAAACTCGTTGCAATACTCATACACCAAGACAGAGATATTTCCTTTGTTTTAAACAGTAAGGAAGCAATCTCTTTCTTCACTGTTGCCCCAGGTGAGGACATTTCTGTAAGATGTCAGTTGATGGCTGAATCACTAGTTGAGCCAGTAAACAGCTATGGTATTGGACCGCGTGACTTTATTTTATCATGTAGAACCCAAGGTATGAACTGTTGGTTAAATTTCACCGCAGTAAAAACTTCTTACAAGGTTGTGTGTGGAAAAAATAACACTAGACATTGGGGTGAGTTAATAATAAAAGTTTTAACACCCACAACTCCTCCCAAAGTCACACTTCAACCAAAGATTTATGAGATTGGACCATTTGTAGTTGGAAATACCGGTCAACAACAAATGCTATTTAAACCAGAATGGTCTCTCAAACGGGTTGAACTGCTGATGCAAAATAATGTCTCAGAAATTCAACCTGCCTGTACTCCCTTTTTACACACTTCTTATGAGGGATGGACTACATGGTTGCGTAGGTCTTCTCAGAGACGAATAACGAGAGACCTGACTGGTGTTTTAGGAACCAGATTGGGGGTTCTGAATAGCATTGATTCAGAGGTATTAATGAACAAATTGGCTACCACAACTTATGATTTGGCAAAAATGCAACAGCCTTTACGATCTTCCCTTTTGGCTTTGGGAACGCATCAGTGGCTCTTATCCAATATATTACCAAAATGGGAAAAGATGAATGTAAAAGATCACAAACTAATTCTAGACACACTCGGTGTAGCCCAAAGCAATATCTCTTTGGCTCTCAGTTGCATCCAGGCTCAATTGTGGATGCAAACAGTGGCAGCATCAATCATTAGAGAAGGTGAAGAAGGCATTTTTCCTACAGAAATCCGGAAAATAATTTGGGACAATGCCAACAATTTTGAACAAAACCTCCAGTCTTGGTGGAAATTGGTAAATTTTACCTATGATCCTGTTAACAATGTTGTAACGGCCTATGTACTAACCATTCACAATGCTTCTGTATTTTTGATTTATCCTGTTTATGCATTAGGCTTAAATCATAATGGAACTATACTTTATCCTTTCGAGCATAGAGCATGGGCTCAAAGGGTGAATGATAAATGGCAGACAGTAGACCTGGAATCTTGCATTGTGCGGGAACAACTAGGAGTTATCTGCGAAAATAATGCCATCCGAACACAAGATTTTTGCCTAGATACCGACCAAAAGGTTTGCCATTTTGAAGTTCGCCCCGAGGCTAACACTAGAACTGTAATAATCTATATTGGCAATGGTTGTGTATGCTTGAGAACTATTTGCAATAATATCACAGTAGGAAATGTAATAGTTTATACTAATAATCACACGAATTTTTGTGTTTGTAATTTTACTGAAATCATCGGATGTGACTTCTCTTACTCAGCTCCAGTCACTTCCCACCAAATTTTGAAATCTAACCTCACATTGATTCATGAGATAATACCTGTATCTATTGGAATGAACACAAATCATACTAAGGAATTAGTACAACATCAAGATTATATTCAAATATTAGAGGAAATTAAGAAAAATGGACAGAAAACTCTGATAACCGTTCACCATAGTGTGGACAAATTACAACGAATCATGAAAAAGGTGAAGAGTGATGGAGAACATAATTGGTGGGATACGCTTTTTGGGTGGTCGCCTACTGCTACAGGCATCCTAAATAAGCTGTGTCACCCTATTGTTGTTCTCCTAATCCTCTCCCTAGTCAGTATCATTCTATCTGTAACATTGTATATTTTTAATTGGCGAATGATAAAACGAATGAGAATTTTGTCATCGACACTCAATACTCGCAAATCCTTGAATGTCATATCCAATATTGACATTCCAAAATCTATTGATATTGAGCAGGCCGTGTGGCAAAAAGTAATGTAAAAAAAATCTTTCCTTCCCTGTCCTCCCTCTTTCTCCCCCTTTTTTCCCTCTTCTCTCTCTCTCTTGGTGCTACCACCTTGCGGTCCCGAAGATAACTAATCCTGAGGACAAATGTTGAGCCACCGGGTGGTGTGAGGGTCGATCAAAGGATCAATTTTTGTCTCAACATTTCTCATCAAGTGCTAAACCACAGGCACAGGCCTTGCAGTAATAGCCGAAGCTGGTATGCCTTGTACCTATCAAGATTAGTACAGGACAAATGCTTTGTACCTGTCCCTAAAACTTACTATTGTAAAAGATCCATGAAGCAAGGCAAGCTACAGACCCAAAGACTCCTCATTAACTACTATTGTGAAAGATCCACGAAGCGAAGCAAGAAAATTAACGCTGGAACTTACCACAGACTTATACCCCAACATAACATGCGTAAGGACGAGTTCATTTAAAGTGCAAGGTGAAGATGACTACTAGCCTTCATCGGGGACCCCAAAAACGACCACCGCCGCCAGGAGAAGCGCATGTGCAAGGGGAGAATACCTGCCTTCAACACTGACCACGCCTCAGACACTCCTATCCTGGCACGTGTGGCCTGCCAGGTGGAGTTTGGTGGGACAAAGGCGGGTCATCAGGAGTAATCAGGTGTACGAACTAGCATAAAAGACAGCTCCGGAGCAGCTGAACTTGGAAGATCTTCCCCACCGTGAGATCACATCGATCGAAGACAGAAGCAGAGGAACCTCTTCTGGACCGGGACCCCCAAGACGCCGGACGTCTGTGGACCCGTGGTGGTAGCTATAACCCCCTTTTTCCTTCCTTTTTTTCTTTCTTCTTTTCCTCTCCATCCTTTCTCTTACTCTCTTTTATCGCAAGCCGCTTCACGGGCACAAATAATAAAGTTCCTGTTTGGATTGGAATTTAACTCCCTTGAATTGTTGCTTTGCTTTCTTTTTGCACTCCGAGATCATAGCTAAAAAGAACCAGCACGCGTCTACTTACGAGTGGACCGTGACACTAGCTACAGACAGCAAACCCTGGATTGTTCACTGCTATTAAATCATGAGCCATTCTTCCACAATATAGATCCTCTTTATGGTCCTACCAAGACTGCCTGAATGAGTTTCCTTTTGTGCGTTGTCTACACTATCCCACAAAGGGCAATTTCCACTTGGCTTGCCCGCAGCTGAGCGAAGTAGCTCTGACTGCACAAAGGAAGCCTGCCCAGCCAACATATAGCTTTTCTTTTTTAAACAAGCAAATGACGTCTTTGTAATTTGTCACATCAGAGTCGTACTGCAAAGAGGGTTTTGTTTCAGGGTAATTTCTATGTATGTCTCCTCACATGAGACCATGCGCTGCTCTTTGCTCAGGAGGTCGGACAGAAATTTACTTCAGTTAACCAGAGAACTAACCAATGCTTATTTCACTTAAGATTTTACCAGAGGCTTTCAAAATATCCTTCAAAATAAATACATAATGTAGGTAATGGAAATCTGTTTGAAACCCTATGGCATCATGGGAGAAAGAGAGAATAATTGTTTTGCCTTTTCCAATGCAAAAACTGGGTTAACACAAAGGAAATGAGTGAGTGGAGGGTTCAAACCAAAAGGATACATTCATGGAACATTTGTAGTTCAGCTGTGGAAATGTGCTAGACGTATCATAGACTTTAATGTTTTATATACACCCAAAGAGTAATTGGTCTAATTGAAAGAGGAAAAGTCTTGTTTCCCAAGTTCCTTGTTACAAGAGCCAAACTGTGCTAGAAAAATGGAAGAAGAGTTTTCCCTGGAAGGATGGTGGTGAGAAAGTTCTGCTGAAATTCAGAACCAGGTGCCATTAGAAGAAAGTAAGTCCTATAGATTTCTAAGGAACAGCCATTTAAAAGGGGACATGAACCATGAAATATTCATGAGGACAGCCATTCCCTAACTGTGAAGGTTTTTAAGGAACAGAGGCCAGAGGGTAAAATGTAAAGGGGTAGACAGCCTTCAGGATTTTGGAGAAGCTGCTGTGAGAAAAAATATAGTCCATGTTAATCCTTTTTCCTAATTTTAATCCTTTAAAAATACCATCACACAATCCACTCGGAAGATTCTTGCCCTGGGTAAGAGTGTTGTTGAATACCCAGTATTTCCAAAGCTGTGTTCAGTATTACTCCTTTGAGAAAATGAACTGTATGTAGAAAAAATAAGTCAGCTTTTATATAATTTTCCTAGGAACTGCTGTCATATGAGAAGTTCCCACAGAGCAACAAATTTGTTTGGTCAGTGCTGCATGCAAAGCCTGCAGGTTTCTGTACATGGGCTCACAATACTCACACTTGGAATGGCAGGTCTTTTCTTGGAATTAAGAGAACTGCTTCAAAGGGCTTTGTAGAAAACAGCGCATTGGTAGCTGGTATTCCTAACTCTATCAGGGCTCTGTTAGTGTAAACAACAGCCAAAACCAGAAGCTATGAATTACACGAATGTTTGCATTCAAGAACTGGAGAATCTGTGTGCTATGCAAAGGATGAAACACAAACCATCTGGGAGCTCTACCAGACCACACCAATCATTTACTCAGCAGCTGTAGAAATTCTTTACATGACAGACTACTCAAGAAGAAATTAGAAAGTCAATATTTTTAAGATAAACATTTTAAATACTGCAACTGCTAATG
Source organism: Cuculus canorus (assembly GCF_017976375.1). Lineage (NCBI taxonomy): Eukaryota > Metazoa > Chordata > Aves > Cuculiformes > Cuculidae > Cuculus > Cuculus canorus. Next base: position 127,056 of record NW_026527841.1, read on the forward strand.
CTTTAATTTACTTAATTTAATTCTTAAATTCTCCATTCATTTAATGAATAGAGTCCGGATGGCTCAAGAGGACTGAAGGAGTTTTTTTCTGGGGAATTCACTCAGATTCACAAGTGAGTGTTTGCTCACTTGTAGAGAGGACGGAGAGTGTTTGTGTCCTTTATGGCTTCCGTGGTGGCTGGTCCGCTTGTAGGCTGGATTTGAAGCACTGGTCAAGAACATCACTGGCTTGTAGCTTTACCAAGAGGAGCAAGCAGCCATGCCCTCACAGCTCACAAACATCAGCTCGTTTTCTCAGCCCAGCCCAGCAGTTACTGGGCCCTGTGATGAGTAAATAAGCAATGTTCAGTCATTGCTTCCACTGCCTCGGTCCTCACACCCAGCAGAGTCTGGGAAAAGCTGACACCACATTGCTAGCAAATCTGTTGTTTTAGTTTTGCTTTAGTGACTGGAGCATTTCAGTAGGATAAAATGGATGGTAATTTATCATGAACTGAGTTTTGGTGTGATCAAAAACGTTTTCTGCAGTATTGGACTGTGTATGCTCTTGCACGGGTGCACAGCGGTGCCCGGATGTTTCCCAGAGGAAATTTCACAGTGAGGTAACTGCTGCAGCTCATTCATCTTGGATCACATATGATGGAAGGTGTTTATGAAAACTTCTGTTTGATATTCTCTGTTTGCTTCTTAAACTGAAGAGGAGAAAACAGTGCTAAGTCTTTATGGCTCTATCCTGATGAGATTTTACTATGGCACACGGTGGCCGTAAGGAAGGAGCATTACATGTGGAACAAGGCCGTGTCTCTTGGGAATAGTAAAGCCATGCACTTCCACTGAATTTCATTGCAGCAGTCATTACAAAATTGTTAAAGTTGTGCTTGCTAGCATTTGGGTATAGCTGCTCAATGGCCAAGTCGGGATAAAACTTCTGAGTAAGATGTTAATTTCTTAGGAAAATAAAAGGCTAAACTCAATTTGGTCATGTGACCATTTCTTAATGTGGAAAAGGAGATCTGTTTAATACATTTTAGAGTTTTGTGAGTGACGTATTCCCTACTTTTAGATGGAAAAAGTGTTCCAACATTTTTCCACAAGATTTTGGGCCTTGTGACTGTACAGAAGTTGTTGACAACATTCAATAGGAGCTCTTATTTCACATGCCCACTGTTTTTTCCCCCCATTTAAAGTGGTTTTCAGTGTGCCAAGAGAAGTAAAACTAAAGCCTTTCCCCCTGAAATGGAGAGTTTGGGATTTCATGGTGACTGGCAGTAACCAAAGCTAATATTACTGAATAAGCAACAGCAGCAGAGATCTCTCCGTTTCGTTCTTTGGGAAACAGGAATCTGTCTACTGGACAAGTCAAATGTTTTATGAACTGGTATTTTTAGGTGGATGCTTTTGCCTTTTTCACTTCTCAAGAAGACAGTGAGCCTGCTGTGCAGGGCTTCTTCCCGACAAGTATAGGTTACACAGTTGGCTGCCAGTTCTGGCCCACGAGATCTTTAAATGCTTCCTGCATGCAAACCCAGTGTTAAAGTCAATCACTGGCTGGGTTACTAAAAACATCGTATTCAGATTTTTGCCTTACTCTGAGTAGTTTCCTCTTTGAAATGGTTACAAAATTCTGATAGGACTTCTCTGCAGCCTTAGCAACTTGTTCTCTCTTGAATTTCTGTGAATACGAATCACAGCTTCATCTGCTTGTGGAGAGCAGGAAAAACAAGAGTATTCTGTGCATCTACCCAAATCCCACTCTCAAAATTTTTCCAAGATGGGCTTAGCAGCTTTCTTCCTCAAAGCACGTTCTCGTCAGGGACTTGCCTGTGTGTGAACGAGGACTTTCTGCAGGCAGTCATTCTTCCAGCCATCTCAGAATAACATGAAGACCCTCCCAGAGGATCTCAAGTGAGCTTCTGCCCAGACTAAAAGTTCACGCGGTGCCTGCTTTTGTCAGACTTGGGAAATTTTCAGAGGACTGGTATGTCTGAGGTCCAGGCAAGTTGTTTTGGATCCACAAAACATCTCCTAGCTGATACAGGGTGTGGGCTGTGCTACTGAATGAGACTTGTGGGTCTGATAGTTCTTTAGCAGATCTATATTCCGTTCTCCAGCTAACTGCCCTCTTGGAGTATGTTCATTTCCAGTGCAAGCCTGCAAAAACTAATCATTTGCTCAAATATAATTTTGAGAGTAAACAAGTTGGGGCGGGGGGTGTGTTGAGCTGTTCTTGCCTCGGTTTGTCCTGCTAGTCACCAAAAATTCTGAATTTGTTCCCATATATTTTTTGACCAGGAACAATCAGCTCACTTCACTGTATCTCACTGTCAGAAGCTGTAAAATGGTGATAATCCCATCTACTTTGTTCACAAAGTCTTTGAGGCTCATTGTTAAATGGTAGTGGGGGTTTTCTATAATAAAGCCCATTTTACCTCCAATGTAGTTGGTAATTTTGAAGAGCGAACAGAAGAATTGCACTGTTTACATTTGCCATATGGAAATGTTACCCAAGTCTAATTGCCCACGTATTCCTTAAGTGAGTAAGCACCCGCTCGTTGCATAATCTTCATCCCTTGGCTTCTTTCTCCTTCTTGGTCTTTGGCCTCTGCTACTGTTGTGTCCCAAGTCCAGGAAGTTTTTGGTAAAATCTTAGCCAAATGACTTGCATAAAATTCACTTTTATGGTATCTTAAAAACAGAAAAATGCATATTGAAGATAAAAAAGAAGGGATTAAATCAGAAGTAAGCAGACCTGTTAGTAGCAGAGAATAAATAAAGCTGTGTTCCTAGAAACTGGGATTGCAGCACAAGAGCTGGATGCTCATTTGATCTTCTGTGGTTTAAGAACAACGCTGCAGTAGGACCGTCTGCATGAAAAGGCACGCGGCGATAGCTGTCTGGTGTTGATATAGTTGTGCTCAAGGTGAACGTGTTCCGAACGCGACTCTACAGTCTCCTCCTCTTCACTGCTCTCGCGAACGTCATCGTCACCAAACTGAGTCCTGCAGATGCATTCCGGAGGGACCGTCCTGTGACATTGGGGACAGAATGACATTTTAATTAGTCAAGATCACTCATAATTTCATCAATTATGTTCATTTAGAGCTTTGGAAATGTTAATCAGTACATTAAATTTCCTCAACAGTATGGATTGAAGACCTTCACCAGTCATTCTTTTTAGGGTTCTGTTTGCATTGTTTTCCCATGTGTGTCATAATCTCAGTCTTCCTGAGGGAAGTGTTGCTGAGGGCGGCTGAGGGAAAGCTTTCTGTGTGTTGCACTAAGATCCTCATATGTCATTCCTTTGTTTTGTGCAAAGGAACCAGAGAGCACCTAAGGCAGCACCGGGGCTGGCTGAACACTGCCAGAGGCCACTTTCTGCAGTCAGCAGCAGCCGAGGACTCTGTTCCATTCCTGCATAGCCAGCCTGGGCTGTGGCCCAGGAGCAGGAGAGGCAGATGCTGTGCCCTACCTCCCGAGCTGCCCTGCAGACATGTGGCCCTGGCAGTGCCGAAGGTTTGGTTCCTGGAGAGAACTGGTGCTCAGCACCTCTGTCAGCATCTTTGAGAGCTATGAGGAGGGATGAGGTCTCGCTTTTCTCTTATGTGCAGAAACACTGCAGTGGGGAACACAGGAGTTTGTGTCTCCTGCAGAATCTACTTAAAAGATTTACCTAAAAGTTAGAAGTCTTTAAAGGCTGTCTCGCATTGGCTATTGGAATGGCAGTAACGTAGCAAAGAGTGGAGAAATTACCTTATTTTATTGTTGTTCAGTTTTAGAAAACGTAATTTTCTCATCTCATCAATTCCGAATGGCACAGACTTCAATTCATTGTGATCCAAAAACAGCTCTCTCAGAGAGTGATATGCTCCAAAAAAACGACACCAGGTCGATTCCATCATCAGTCAGTTTGTTAAAGGACAGGTACAGGTACTCCATCCCTGGCTTCATGTGACCAAAGACATACCCTGGAATCCTGTCAATCTGATTGCCGATGAGTACCAGCTGTAGTAAAGATTTTGGCAGGTAGGAAGGAACATGATATAACTTGTTATAAGAGAGATCGATTGACTCCAAGTTCCTGCATTGAAAGAGAAAAAATAAATTGGATGGAAACGTTACAGCATGCAGCATTGTTAATGCTACGTTCTGTACAAATCAGTCTTAATGGGATTACAGGGAAACCACATCACAAAGGGAAAGCTGTTACTGTTGTTGGAACAGAATGCTTTTGATGGAACATGGTCGTGCATGATCACTCTGGGAACAGGATGAATGAAAGTCACCAATTATCAATCAAGCACAGTGATTCTGATGGGAAGGAGTCTCCAGGAATGAGCAGAGAGGAGGCTGGGTAGAGGAAAGCCCAGGGACTCATTAGTGATTGATCAGTGTGGCTGAACTGCAATAGTGAGTCACACCAGAAAATAGATGATAACCTGGGGACTCAGTGGTTATTCCACTGCCTTGGATTTTTAACTTTCATTCTAGAGCCCATTTAAAAGGGATCTGGTTTGTGAGGGGCTCCTTTAGAATCACCCTGTGCCTTGCTTCCCGAGCTGAGGGAGCTGCTAGGAACAGCGTGGTGATTTCAGACTCAGCAGTTCGCAAATCCAGAGACCAACAGTGTGGTAAGCATCTGTTAATACCAAATTATCATATAAATGTATTGATAATTAATGTTCATTTTTTTGATTGGATGGTCAGAAGAAACATGGACACTTTAACGTTAATATGACCCAGGTTTGAAGTACAAGACCTTTTTGTTTTAAAGTTGTTTCCGAACCCTTTGTAGGTCATACCATTTAAGCAGAGTAAATTAAGACAAATGAGGTAAGGAAAACTAGCAAATCAAGAGAGCACTCCAATTTACAGTGAAACATAATGAATATTTCATCTGACTCATGACAAAGAAAATAATTATATTTTAAATGATTCATATTTACCCTTGATTTATCCAAGCCAAAAGTGCTATTCTGTGCTCTTCTAATTTGTTGTGCTTTAGCACAATGATATTTATGTTTCTTGTGTGGTTAAAGCAAATTTCTGACACTTCTTCAATTTGATTATTCTCAAGTTTTAACTCCTGTAGGTGCATTTGGAAAGAAACCTTGTGAGAACAAAATACGCTGCTCTTTCCCATTGCGAATTCAAAGTGTAGCTGTTACCCGCCCTCACTGTTCCCTGTCTGCTACAGGGAAAGATTCTGTGTCTTTCTGGATAGAGAAATATCAGTGGGAACTGGAGTCTGTTTGTAGCTGCAGCGTCGCCTTCAGAAATGCATTTTTTCAAAGCAATTGATTTGTGAGAATACAACTTGCTTTGAAACATCACATCAAAACCCGGTTGTATCTCGCAGCTTGCCTTACGTGGGGCAGCGTAGGGCGCAGAGCTAGGCAAGAGGAGGAGATTGACATGAGGGCATTAATGGTTTGGTTGTGGAAAGGTATTAAGTGTGTAAGACATTCAGAGTTTCACCACTCATAAAGGAATCAGGTTAGGGGTCAGTGCAGTAGGCATCTCCAGCACACTTCAAATCCAGCTCAGCATGTAACCTTAGGGATCAGCTGCTCTGGAAGAGGAGCAGTTGCATAAGAAGAGAACGTGTAATTTTAAAAAATCTCTGTGCAAGTCTTTCCCCTTTTGGTGCCTTTAGCAAACGTGGCCCTCAGAAGCTAGTGATTATCTTACTGGTTGTAGCAAGCCCGATGAGTTTGGCTTAACATTCTGCTTTTCAAATTTATTGTGATCTCTTCGTGTGATTGATACTAATTTTCCACATGCCTTTTAAGCCGTCTTCATCAATGGCACGGAGGTGGTTATCATTTATTTTTATTTCTTCCAAAGTTGATGGCAATTCAGAGGGAACATGTACCAGCAGATTCCCATCCAAATACAAACTTTTCAGCTTTTTCAGGACCTTAATCACAGGAATAAAGAAGAGAACATATAGGTGTAAACTATATGGTTAAGCATACAATGTGATCACAGCAAACATTTTCTTAAACCTCCGTGTTTTGAAGATTTTCAGCAGCAGTGCCAGTGTCAAGTGTTTTGAATAAAAGGTGTTTTTCTCCCGTTGGTCTAGATAATTGTTTTCTTTGTGCTAGCTGCTAACAAAGGTGCCAGTTAATGTAACGTAACCAGGAGAGCTTGACTGAGCACATCAGCTTTTCCCGTGGCCGCCCTGCAGCTCTCAGCCATAGCTGTTCTATCACTGCTGTCTGAGTCGTGTAGGTGTTGCCTTACAGAACTGCTGCAGTGTTTAGGAGGTCACAGGATGGACATCTGTAGACTATGTGTTCATGCTCTTTGGGTGTGAGCTAATGGGCAGGTTTCTGTGGGTCAGCAAATTTAACTTTACTCAAGCGTAACAACAGTAACTTTTTCTGTGACTGAGGGGTTTTATTACTTCAGTCGGCTTGAAAATTGGTATGAAAATTATTATTGCTTGATTTTGGTCAGTGCACATCAGTCACCGTGCAGAAGTTAGCATTTCTTAAACAGGCGGAGTTGTAGCAGTGGTTCCACTGAATCCTTCTTTCCTCTGGTTTTGTCTCAACTGCCTGGTGCAATGTAAGCCTCACCAAAATTTATTTCACAATGGAAGCACCTCCCTGTCTTTTCCGTCTGCTTTGATCTCATAGGAGCTGTGGGAACTGAAGCTGTTCATGTCATGGAGGGAGGTGGTGTACAGGGAGTCCTGCAAGAAGCCTGACTACATATGGCAGGAAACAGAATTAAAGCATACTGGGATAAGTCAGTTTGTTATTCATGTGCTTTTTGTATTCATCTTGCCTGACGGAGAGAGACCTTGATGCCTTACTTCCACACTTTAATTACTGCCTGTAGTAAAGTTAGGCTCTCTTACTTTGAATGCGCTTGGACCTATGCCAGGAGAGGTAATATTGTTTTTACTCAGATCAATCCACTCCAAGTTAGGTATCCCGTTGAATGCTTCATCTGAGATAGCGTAGATACCGTTGCCTAGGATGGAATTCCAGACAATAGTTTCAGTTATGGATTACAGTGTGTGTTTGAGCTGTGTAGCATTGTACACAAAAAAAATATATTACAAAAATAGCTGTATTACCTACAGTAATTGTGTGTAGATAGATTCGTGTGGTATTTAAACACTATTCAGCAAATCTAACATATTTAATTTACTGTCTTGGAGGTATAGCTGTGAAATTCATTCAAACACATTTCTATGACAAGGAATGACAAAATGTTAATGCTACTGTCGAGTGCATTGAGAATGGATAATGCTACTTTCATGAGAAAAGCCGTGCAAAGCAGATCCGTTTATTACCTGTAAGGTCCGGACTTGTCAGATCTGGGTCTGAGATGGGTGGTATTTGTGTCAGTTTGGCATTAATGCAGCTTACTGTGGTGTCCAAGGTGGAGCATCCAGCTGGCAAAGGAGGAGCTTCTATGGGTGGAACAGGAATTGGGGAATGAGGTGGCATTCTTAAAGTACCATCATCTTCATGGATGTCATATGGTGTCTCTTCTTCTGCAGGTCCCTGTCTTGCGATAGGCTGCTTTTCTCTGCGGTGGGCTTTATGCTTCTGGCGATGTTTTGTACCTTTTCTTTTTCTTTTCATCCTTCTTATGACCTTCTTTCTCTTTAAACTCTACCACTTCTGTCCTGAGCAGTTCATCCTCTTCAGTGTGAGAACGCTCTGATGGCAACACATTGGCATTGTCCAGCTCAGTGGGTTCTGGAACATCACCAGACAATTCACTCGTGTCATCCAGTGAAATGATGCTTGAGTCAGAAGGGGAGGCTAACCAGGGTCAGCAAGAATAACACAACAGTTGTCTGATAAGAGGATATGAAACTAAGGTTTCAGTAAGCATTGTTCCCCTTGTATAGTAAAAATATGGTAACTAGAGAAGACTAGTATTCCCCTTAGAATATGATTTCAAAGGATGAAAATATGGTCTTACATTCCTACTTGACAGCAGAGGCGTACTTGGGCTGAGAAAGAACTAAGCCAAGCCTACAGAGCAGGGCGGAGACGTGTATAATTCATTGCACCTCCGGAAGACAGGGAAATTAATATAGCCTTCATAATTTTCAAACTACTGTTTTAATTAGGTTTTTGTGTTGTTGGGGGTGTCTGAAGAGGAAAAGGGCCACAAATGAGAAAGGAGGAAGGTAATCTGAATCCAATTCACAAAGGTTAGGACTTGCTCTCCAACACAAGGGCTGTCAGATGTAGAGCTGGCTGCAGGCGGGGAGTGCACCAGGGGTCTGCGTCAACTCCTTCACCAAAGTGCAGTTTTTACTTGTGTATCAGGGCAATTCAAATCAAAGGAACTCGGTCATTTCTACCAACGTGACGTTGAACTCTACAGTTAATTTCTTTGCTGTCTCAGAGCGTTTCTCTTTGCTACGTGTGCGCATACGGGAGGCAAGGTGCTAGTTTTACAGTAAGAGGTTAAGTTCAGCACTTTGCAGACAGGGCATTGGGAATGAGTGAAGGAAATCACATTGCATCTTTATGTCCTGCATTCCTTTTCTTTTTAAAGATACTGATTTTGCTTACGTTTCTATGAAGAAGCAGCAAGCTTGTAGTTCTGGTCTTCCTTGCATGAGTTAACTTCCTTCTCTTGATCTCTATCAAACCGCTGCATGTCTAACACCCGTAGCAGAGATTTACCAGCCTGTAAGCTGTATATTTATTCTGTATGGCTCTTACTTTTGTAAAGGTAGGAGGGCAGAAGCAGAAAAGGGGAACTAAACAAAGTGATATAATTATCCTTTTATTGCATGTTTAACACCTTGAACTCTTCTGTCAGACTCCTCTAATAGCCACTGTACTCTATGGAACTGAACTCAGCCTGAATAGAAATTATGAAGCCCTGTTCTTATCATGAAATTCGGGACTTGTTTTCTCTGTAGAAAGATAACATGTACCTTGTGCTCCTCGATATCATTAAATATGGCATCTATGTTAGGTTTTGCATGAGGTAGGTTTAAAACAGTACCAGTGTGGTGGTATACAGTACCAGCATCAGAGCAGATCGGGCAGCATTCTCCTGCGGGTAGGATAGTGCTGGGACATCGTAGAGGGTGGCACACGGCTGTGTCACAGATCACTTCTTTCGAACACAGAGAGGTAACGCAGGGCTTGGGAGACCCGACAGCTTTGTCGTACAGAATCATCCTGCTGGCTGTGCAGTGTCCCTGCTTTCCAAGGAAAAGAAAATTGGAGTGAAATGACTTAAATGGAAATAAACCACCCAGTGTTCATTTCAGATTTTGGAAAGATGCACAACCATTTTGTCCTCATTTTGAAACCATGTCAAATACACCCTATTCTAAGTATCTTATCCTTATTCCTTATTTTTTGTGGCTGTATTTTCTTCAGCTTATTAGCAGTCTTCATCCATGTTTGGTCTTGGCCACTCAGCCGTGCAGGCAGCTGAGGGGTGGGCACACAATTCACATGTTTGAGCCATCACTGCTCATGGCCTCGCAGCTCCTTTGCCCCTCTGCATTAAGGCCATTGGATAAGAACCTGTTTTCTAGCATAAAATTTAATTATCAGAATCATCCTGTTTGGATGTTTCTCTATATTCCTTGTATTTTAAAAGTTATCCTTTTGATTTAACTTACACTGGGGATGGAAAGAGGGAGAAATGAAATTTTTGAACGGTTGACTCTTGGTTTTTTCCAAGATCCAGTATATGTGTGCATAATTGCAGCTGGGCGAAGTTGTGCTCTAATCAACTCAAGCCATCTTAACAGAAGGAGGAGAGCAGCTGGCCCAGGCCAAGCATTCGCTGGCTGCGGATCCCTTCTCATTCCTCCCAGGTGTCTGTGATCCAGCTGTTTGCTGGATGCTGACTTTGGGTTTTTATGTGCATGCCAGGAAGACACAATATTTCTTTTAAGTAATCTCCAAAGGAAACACAAAGGGAACAGTGCACTTTCTCATGTTAAACAATAAAACGTCAGTGGTGCCAGAGGAACATATCTGGCTTGTGATGGAAATTCTTCCATGCTTCCTTAAATTCTTTGTTTTGTTTGAGCTACTAGGCTGCATCTGCAGTTGGTGTGGGAACAAGCGGAATGAGATGGGTAGTTGGGCTGGGGTGGCCCCTGCAGACTCTAATGAGTGATCTCGTGCACGAGCGTTCCTTAAAAAGCTGGGGCCATTGTGTATACTTAAAGGCAGAGATGTGCCTTTTATCGCCTGGCAGAGCCATTGTTCAGCATTCTGCTGGAGCTCACGACCAAGGAGTGTGCTCACATGCTCCCTACCCTTCTGTCCGCTGGGGAACCTCAGCATGCTGGTGTCACAGGGGGAAGCAAAGACTGAGAGCTAGAAGTACTCCAGTGGTTCTATACCACCCATGGGCTGATGTGAGTCTGTAAAGGACAACTGCAAGTTCTCTTACATTATGCTCAACTATTTCAGTTAATTTAAATGGTTCACATGTTTTTTATATGGAGGAAGAAGACATATCTGGTTACCATTACATGTCTATTTAAACTGTTATTCTTCACCATACACATGACACCTGTAAACCATTCTTTAGGCTACTAAGAGCAAAATAAGTAGCAAGGAAAATGAAAGTCAAGTTTTGGTTGATTTTCTTCTGTTCTGGAGTATGATTAATAGTAGTGTTCTATTATTTAATAGACTGTTTTTTCCAAGTCTGACATTAACTTGAAAAAATTTTGAACTTTAAAAGCTAGACTAAAAAATACCTTGTGGCTGAAGCCTTTGGCAGAGGAGCACGGGACGTTTAACCTTTGGAAATATGGTGTAAATTCAGCATGGAGTTCCAAATGAAATGAGTTCAGTGGCTTTAGCTCAGCTTTTGGATGCAAGCTCAGATAGAAGCAAACAGGGTGGGGAGTGGGGAAGGATACTGTATTATTTCAGCGTGAGCGATGGCCTCTGACAGTGAGGCTGGAATATCTTACATGAAGCATGTGCTAGTTATGTGGTATTTTCCGCTCTTTAATTTAACAAGTATTTTTAAATTAAAGGTTTGACATCGGTAGCATCTATTACAAGGGTAATCCTGCATTGCATACTAGAAGTGCTGCAGTCAAGAGTTTTGCTAGCTTTCCGATTAGAAACTCCTTACTTAAATACATTTGATTTGAAGTGGTTCAGCCTTTTTGTAAGTAAGGGCTGCCTACAAACACTAACGTTAGGAAAATTTGGCTGAAATACGTTTTGCCCTTTAAGTGGAGACCTGTTAAGCCAGTGGTTGTGCCTCCTGTGTGACACACTACAAGGCTTAACTCCTTGCTTACAAACACAGAATATTATCATTGTATCCTTGTATTATCATTAAGAGCAGTCGTAATCGGGGCCTTCTTACTTTTCTCATAAAACTCATGAAATTCGTAGGATGATTTCCTCCGTGTGTGATCTCTTCATGCTGGAATGGAAGTGTCAATGTCTTTGTATTTATTAGCTGTAGCGTGAATATGACCCTGTGCTGGTTCTTCACAACAGAGCTTTACTCCTCTTTCTATGAAAAGCAATGAAGTGTTGTAATTGGTCAATAACTAGGGTTTTGTAGTTGAAAAGCAAAGACAGTGGTATTCAGAAGTTCTCATCTTGAGAATGACCCTGGTTTTTAGACCCCTGTGAATCTAAATTTCCTGGTTTGTGGGTCATTATTTCCCGTTTGCGAGGCTGATCAGAAACTCCCAAGCATCCTAAAGCAAGAGCTCTCTCTTCCTTTATGGCACTAAGGACCAAAGAGAGCCTTAATGCTTGGTTCAGCCTCTGCCCAGACTTGCGCTCTTTGGGAAGGCTGCAGAGCTTGCTCCCACTACCAAAACAGATTTCAGTCAAGGTCAGTGCAATTATGCTTTCTTTGTTTGTATCTCTTAATACATCCAGTCGTCTTCCCCAAGTCTCCTCCAGAAACCATAAAATATATCAGCACAGCAACATGGAAACCTCTAGAGCACCTGGCAAGGGAGTTTTATATAAATCATACTATTGAACTTCTTTTAACCGTCTCCAGGTTGTCAATACAGATGGAGAACAGCGGGATCTTGTGTTGAATGTGTCTTTTTTTTTTTCCCTCTCCTTCAGTTTTCTTTTCCATCTTAGGGATTTTGCTTGTAATGCAAGTTTCGTGTTGCAGCTATTACTGTGTTACCAATTTATTTACAAAATAAAGTATTTTCCCCCAAATATTGCATGTACATGCTTTTTAAGAAATATAAACAAAAATGAGAACTTAAATCCATTTTAAATTACACTGGTGCTATTGCTGTTATTGCCTCAGCAAAACCTTAGGTCACTAGGAGATCTATTGGGCAGGAAATGCCTCAGAATGGCCTTCAAACTTGGTACGTGTTTGAAGTTACATCTCCCAACAGCGTTTTTATTCAATTTGAGAATGTGGAGAAATTGCAGAAAATACTTCTGTTACCCAGCAAGGCTGGATTGTCCATACGGCTTAAGCTCGGACAATTAAAATGCTTCCTATGCTACCACAACACTGCTATGAAAGGCAACAAAAGTAGGGTAGCAAAAAGGTGATTGGGGTTTCTTTCCATCTGTGTTGATAGTGGAGCTGCAATAAAGCTGTCCTGAGTTTCTATATTTCATTTGCAGTCAAGAGAAAAGGCTCAGCTCTGAGTAGCAGAGGGGCTTTGCCCTTACCTGGCAAGACGTTGTAACTGGATTCCTGTCCAGCCAAACCTATAAGAGAGTCAAAGATTCCCATCACCCCGTCCTCAATGTTAATGAGCAGTACGCTGGCCGCGGCCACGATGGGAGCTGGCAGCTCCATCCCTGGCTGGGCTGGGGCCCTGTGCCCTGCTGAGGAGCTCCTTGGCAGCCCTCTGGAGCGCATCCTTCTCCTCTGCCTCCCGAGAAGGGCGACGGTGTCACTGTGGGAGAACTCAATGCACAGAGAGACAAGCAGGAAACAGGAGACTAATGATGTTGCCTGCATCATTTTCTGTGTCTCAAAGTGCCCTGGAATGGGGGGGAAAAAAAAAAAAAAAAAAAGAGATTTAGGTACCTAGAGAGCTTTTAGGATTGTTTCAGTCAAATGGTGTGCTTTTCAAAGCAGGTGGACTGTTGTACAGCAGCTCAATGGAACCAAGCGTCCTCCTGGGAGGAAATTGCCCCTTTAAATTAAATTTTATGTTGTGGGTGCCTGCCCTTGCGGGCAGCAGCCACGTTCAAATACTCTGCTGGATAGAAGGGTAGTTTATTGTATCTGCTGAGCACTGAAAGAAGCAAACCGTGTTTGGAAGTATCTTTTCCAATCCAAATTAGTTGTGCATCTGCTTTTCTAGGCAAAGGTTTTATTAAGCATAGGTAGGCTAAAAATTTCAGTCTATAACGTCTTGTGTTCAGCTTTTACATTCTCAGCAATTCAAAACAACTATGTATTTCTTGAGGCTTCTTATGCTTGGGACAGAAAAGTACTGTTTGCTGTCACCAACAGGTGGCATTCCGAAACTGAGCAGTTTGCAGCGTGCATGGAGAGCAGACCAAGCAATGGCTATACTAGTGTGGAAATCAGTCTGTGCACATCCAGCGTTATTAATGCGTTGTCATGGTCTTGGCTTGTTGTCATGGCCATATCTTTACCCATAAATGTTTAGAGAGTGCATAGGATGTGTAAACATATTTATTACCCGTATTTTTAACATGTAACGTTTTCAGTAGTTTGTAGCTTTCAAAATGCTGATCTTCACTAAGCGCAGCATGGGTCGTTTCACTATTACATTGATGGCAATAGTTAATTTTTATAGTGAACCCCTAGAAGCACCAGAGCATCAGAATTGATTCAGTACTCTCTTTAGCTATTCGGTCTAAATTCAAACATGTTTCTAAGCTGTCATGGTTATTTCTCATGATAGACAGGTGGTAATGTGATAACAAAAGTTTTTCACGTACTCTTCTTTACATTCATTGCACAGAAATTACTTACGTTGAGCCACAGCAGCAAAATTAATTGCACTTCCAGTCAGTGAGAGCTCAAAGTGCATGCAAACACTCGCCCAAACAAAAAGCAGAGCAGCTGGCATCGCATACTTTAGAAATGCATTCATGTTCAGTTCTGCTAAATACAGCTCACTTTAATTGACACATACTTGCAAAGTTAATATGTAGTTTAAGCCATTCAATGTCATGCTTTAAGTAGTAATTGAAAATGGAAATAATTTTACCTTGCAATCTAACCTAACAGCAGCTCTGCTTGGTGTCATTTAGTCCCCAGTTGCAACTGAAACAAAATCAGATGCTATCTTACACCTACCAGAGGTACGAGGAGATTGCTGAAACACGTTAGCCGGTTCCTTAGGCTGCAACATCTCCTTTCCCTGGGGACAGAGCACTATGCTCGTCTCGAGCAACAGGCTCGGCTCTGTTCTTGGAGAACTCAACGCTCTCTCAAAGAAAATGAGGAGCAGCACAAAGTATTCGGTCCGGAGGCTGACAAGGCACAGCTGGAAACTCACGGCACTTAGAGCTGCACAAGAAACAGGAAAATGGAGGGGGTTCAAAAGACACAAAATTGTGTGTTTTACTCAATTCTTTCTGTATTCAGAAATTCAGTTTCCAAGTGGCATGATTTTAATGTAGATTTCTTATTTTACAGACATAGCACATTTTTGCAAGTGTAACCTTAACTTAAAAACATATATGAAAATTAGAACTTCTTTCTTTGGATCATGTTTTCTTCCTCCCCTCCTGCATAGCCTCCAGTCTATAGGCAGCAAACCTCTTTGTCTCTGTCTTGGCATGGAAAATTTTAATTTTGTCCACTTATAGCAAGGATTTCACCATAAGCTTAAGAATGGAAAATAAAATCACTGAAGCATTTTCCCTTCACTTTTTTGGAAGGCTAATTACATCCTGAAACATGATCCTGAGGCACAGCTCGGCTAAGCTGCAGGGAAGTTCAAAATCCAAACAGAACTGAGTGTGGGGGGAGGGAGGGAAGGATGGTACCTTACCACAAGTCGTCTGTGTGCCCGCAGAGCCTTCTCCTCCTTCCCCAGGTGGAGCTGCTGCCAGTGTTTGGTGAGAGGATGAGTCTGCTAAGCTTCCGAAGCTACAGGGTTACCTGGTAGATGGAGTTGTCTGAGTTCTTCAGACATTAAAAATGTGTTGGTTGCTTGAGTTCATACTCTGAGGAATGCTTAGACAGAAAGTCGTGGAATGGTATAACCATTGAGTTAACCATAATTGTTAACTGGTGTGTGGTGGAGAGATACTGGGAAACACTTTGTCTCCTAACATAGTTGTTCAGTTTCTGCTGTGCTTTTCTTTGTGAAGTCGAGAGTAGAAGAAATATCACACTTGAGTAACAGAGATAGTCAACACATGGAGCTAGAGTCTGAGTGGAGAGAGCACGGCTCAGTCCCTGTGCCAAGAGCCTTGGTTTGCAAAGAGTGAGTGGGGCAATACGACAGCAGTTGTTCCACCAGCACAAGGGCAGAGAAGAAGAGCAAACTGGATCTTCTAATGGTTATGCATGTCAGCTAAAAGTCTTTAGGTGTTAAATGATGGTGTATTTATTAGAGACAAAAGCAACAGCGTTCACTTTATTATCTCTTTAAATGTGGCTACTTAAGCTTCGATTGCCGTCTCAGGCTCGTCTTCTGTTAGTGCTCAGGCACGCGCATCTCCAGAAGCCTGCCCTGCCGGGACGTGAGATTGCCTGCTGATACAGCGGATCTGGCCAGCCTTCAACTCATGTAAAGCTCGGGGTTAACGCATCTGCCTTGGATGTGATGCCTCTGATTGCTGAATTCTAGGAAATCCTCCTGCTGGGCTCTTTATTCTATGTCATCTCTGTATTTGTTGACAGGCCGACAGTACATGGTGCCCTCTCGCATTCCTGTTACACACAGTGACATTAAAGTATAAGGCAAGCGGCCCTGGTCCTTTCAGCCTTAGAAAATCCTCTCCTTGCTGTCACTGCCAGGGTGTCATGTGAAGCACCTCCAAAGCTGATGTGACTGCCTAGGTAGTACTGTCTTCCACCATGGTCTTCAAACGGGGCTTGCAAATGAAAACACCAACTCAGTGCTCAGCACCAGCAGCGAATACAGCATCAGTAATTGCTAGGAAAACACTAGAAAGCAAAACTGAAAGCATTATTATGGCACGTTTAGACACTCAAATCTAAGATGATCTGCATGCCGTGTTTCATCTCTATGTCCTCCACCTTTAGACAGTGTTATGATTTGAGGATACCCAGTCCACCTGTTCCTGTAGTTCCTCACTGCTAGAGAGAGCACCCCAGTCTGTTCTGTCCGCAGTGCAGCCAGGCAGAATGATCAGAACACAGACAGATTTAGTCCCCTTCCCTGGGCTGGGCTGTGTCCTAGGGTGCCCCCGAACAGCATCGATCAAGTTATTTGCTTTGCCTTATATTCCTTTATTTCCTTTCCACCTCTTTTCCCCTCACAGGTTCTTTTCTCAGCCCCTTCAAAATACACGGCCTGCCAAGGTTTACATCTTCCCTACTGATCCGGATGTGCAGACTTTATTCCCTTGTTTGGTTATCATAACCTGGTTGTCCTGTCATTTTTCCCTTGAGCATCCAGGGAACACTTGGCACTACTCTCCCTTCGTAGTTCTGCCATATCCTGCCTTTTCATCTTCCAGTCCGATCAGTGGCACCCCAGGTCAGGGTGGGCCACCTGCATACACTGTACTCTCCTTTATTACTTCTGGCCTCCTGAAATCCATCCTGTTCTCCTCCAAATGGTGCCTCAGGTGAGCAGCAGCCATACGCGCACATCTCAGCGTCCCATTACCTCAGGGACCCCGTGCACTATCGCCTGTTAGCACGTCTGACCTGGGCCAAGGGAAGAGGCTGTTCTGCAGCTGAAACAGCCTTCCATATCCTTCATAGCTTTTTCTCACATTATCGTTAACACACATTGCCTTATGTCTTCAGTTTTGTGTTATTTAAAGGAGAGGCTGTGTTGAAGTTTGATTCATTATTTAATTCATTCCTCAAACACTAGTGAAAATATTCTTTCTGTGAGTCAAAAATCACATGTGTGTTCAGGAATGGAAAGTGCTCTGTTTTGTTTAGGAATTCCGAAAAAAATGGCACAGTCCCTAAAATTACCCCAGCGGTTTTTTTAACTTTTCTATGAAATAGAAGACTATAATGAATTTTTTAAGTTACTTTACTCTTAGATGTCTTGGTGAAGCTTTTTTTGATCTGTTTTTGATCAGAGGCGAAGATGGAATCCCAAATTTTGGAATTACTGATGTGTTTTTTTTAATTAAGTAAAGTTTATTGTTGGAAAAAAATAAATTTACAACTGTTTAAGTCAGACAAAACACAAGATGGGGAATTTGGGGTTGACAGCACCCTGCATTTCAGAACCCTATAGCAGTTACTGCATTCCTTTGTGTAATCAGCAGTCACTTAAGTTTTTTTCCTTAAGGATAAGGAAAAAATGTTGCTGGGAAACCTTAAGAGGAAATAAACACAGGTTTTCCTCACCTATTTAAAAATATTAACAATACATTGCAAAAAGCATTGAGTACTTGTGCAGGCATAAACCTGCTGTCAGCTTTCATTCAGCATGGGCCACTGCTCCTTACAAGCAGTTCCATTTTCTTCAGTAGGCACCAATGTTGTACCCAGAGCAGAGAGACAGTGGTTCTCTTAAACCACTTAAATAAAGAAGAGAGGACTAAAATGAAGCTGTAGAAAAAAAATCTGTATTTTAAATATAGAAAATTAGTGTGAATTTATCTGGGGGTAAGCACAGATTGTTTAGATCTATGCTTGTAAGCATAGATTGTTTAGAATTCATTAGAAATAAGAATAGATCATTATTCTAATGGTTTTTGCCTATTTGTTTGCCCTTTCAAAGCAATGAGTTCCTTCCATGCATGTGCTTGTGCTTGATTGCTCTTTCTATTTGTAGGCAAAATGGCAAAAAAGTGTCTGTACAGACAGCCTACCCTGTAGTCTCTCTAAGAAGTTAGTACCATTTTTAATAAACCTCTTTTGTGTGCTGTTGTCATCTTCAGTTCTACCAGAAGTGAAATAAGAAAATTAATACTTGATCTTACAGATAAAAATGTTGGTTTGAGGTTTCATCTGGCAGACGTCAGTGGGTTCCTGTGGCTGCTCTGTATCTCTTCTGTTTGTGGCCTGCAAGGTTTTCACATTTGTTGGTTTAACATGAGGTAGAAAGTAGTGACGAGATGCCTCTGCAGTGGGAGAGTGTCTCAGGAAGGGGATATAAACAGAGGACACAAATATTTTGAAGCTCTTTAGTCAAGAAGAAGGATTTGTTGGCAGCTGGTGCAAGAAGACACTTTGAGGGAAATAGCAAAGTTTGCTTCCTGTTTCCTTTTCAAGCTAAAAATCATTTGTCTTTGCCTGCTGGTTACTGCTTTCCCCGTTGCAAACAGTGGCACCAGATAGTTTGTTTGGGTGATTTGGTGGACTACAGCAAAAAGGACTTGTTCAGCAACTCTACAGTGTGCTACCACAGGGAATGTAAGGAAATGGCAGGGAGACGTGTGCACCTATCCGGTGTCCAAGTTGAATTCTTAATAATGGATATTTTTATGATTATGACATTTCTAGAGGTTTATATTTCCAGCGTGCACAAAGGTCAGGATTGAGTACAAGCTGCAAACACCTTACAAAGTGACTGTTAGGCTTCCTTCACGATCTGACCAGCACTTGTGCCGAACGGGAGTTGCTATCTCCTGAAACCCCAGCACCATTTCCCCTGTGCCATCTGGGAGAGGGCAATGCTGAGAACAACAAAGCATCCATCTCAACCGGCTGTGTTGTCCTGGGACCCTGTGTCTGTGTGTGTATAACCACATCTCGTCCAAGGAGAACATCAGTGGTGGTTGAGTTTTACTTCGTACTGTAATTTCTACCTGTTCTCCGCAGTAAATCCTTTGCGTTCCCATTCCTTTGCCTGCTGCAGGACTCATCGAGTGGCTGAAGAACAAGTAGAGTTCTTTCTGAAGCACCAGGTTCTCTCATTGTTCTCATGTCTCTTTTCTCTCCTCGTGTCATGCAGGATGAGAAGGAGTTCAGCTCCTGCACTGTCCTGTTTCAAAATCAACAGTTATTTCTTTTGGGCAACGGCAGTTTGGTTAAAATCACCCCCTTCAGAACTGGGATGCTGTTTAATTGCAGTAGCAGGAACACAACAAGCTCTGTGTTAATGTCGTATCCAAAGCTCACCGTGTCTCGGTGGAGGCTCAGACAAGAGCTGTTCTTGTCCAGCGCTCCTTTCTTCATAAAGGTATTTTGCCTTTTGGCACTTCAGCCGTCGAAGGGAAACAGCCAAAGCAGTTGGAGGAGATGGGATCTGCAGCGGCAGCATTAGTCATTCCAGCCGGAGCACTGTCTCCAGGCCCTTTCCGGCTACTGGTCGTGTGGCAAGGCTATTAGTCATTTTGAGAGAGCTAATGCCGATATTTCCTAGGCTTTACTCTCTGTCTGGACACAGGCACGGCCACCCAAGAGGTTCTGCTGGCAGGGATGAGGAAAGCAGAGGAGCTTAGGGAGAGTGGGAATAGCTGTACTATCCCTGGATGCTTGTTTTATGAAAACCTATTTCAAAACAGTGCATTCCCATATGGAAATAATCTGAGAGGGAGTTCTCTGTTCTGCCAGAAACCAGCTGAAATGGGCTGCTGCCTTTCACCCTAACCAGGCAATGGGATACCGTCTCCAGGTGCAGCTGAAGGGAATTTGGTTTGAATTGCCCTGTGTGCTATGAAATAGCTTTTAATGAGTCCGCAGTTTTATTTCAGTGGAAAGAGTGATGTGTAAAGGGATTTACCATCATTTTAAGGCAACAGTTCAGAGTAACACTCAGAAATTCTATGTGATTTTTGTCAGTGAGATTAGGGATCTTTCTGGTACCCCTTTGTTTAGATGCATTTGAACCTGGCCAGTTTAGTTTCAGATTGGGTCCGGGTTCTGGCATTTTTGGTTTTTTGATAAAAGTCATGTGTAGATGTGGAGAGTGTGGCATTCCTGCCTTTTGGGATGATTGCATGAAAGGAAAATGATTTTGCAGTTTCTCATGAAAATATTTCTATTGTGTGAGCTTCGCTTAAATGGCATCAAACTGAGTTTACGGTTGTGGCTGTGCAGAAGATGCAGAGATGTCACTGCAGAGCACGCTGACGCGTCTGTGTTCACTCCAGCCGGGAGCTGGAACCTCAGTGGGGACCACTACAGCCCACTGAGCTATGCAGGGAGCAGGCTGGGAGGGAGAGTGCGCTGCTGCAGCATCACCACCGCCTTGGCTCCACAAAGGCTGGTTCGTCTGCAGTTGTTGATGGACCTAGTGCTGGTGGGGCAAATGATTTGAGAACAAAAGAAAACCCATTACTGGGGCAGTCTTATGTCCACTGGTTTTCACCCAACATTTTCAGCACAGAGTCAGTTCAGAAGAGCAGCTCCCACATCTTGCAGCTGAGCATCCATAAGGCCTGCTGGAATGAGTGAAGTGGGCAGAAAGGACGGATGTCAGAAATGAGCTTGGGGAGTGAGGCACTGGTAAACGCCGTGCTCTGCAGCTGTTCCACTGAAAGCTGGGCGAGGTCGTGCTGAAGTTTGTTACTTGTCGAGTAAGAAAATGCTAGGATGTAGAAGTCGAATAACAAGAATTGGCGATGACACACACCGTATTTAGGGAGTAACACACATATGCATAATGGTTGTTTGCAGTGACATTTCTGTATTATTTCAGTGGCAGATTTAGGTACGCCCCGAGATGTTTGCAGCATCTCTGAGTGTGATTGATTAACTTGTATTTCCTCTTTACTAGTTGTTCATTTTCTACTTTAAACCTTTTTGTGCTTCTGTATTGCTTTGTACATAATCCATTTACAAGCACATAGGCTGCAAGGTAACTCGTGCCGTTTTAACTGCCTCAGTGTCTGATATGCTTTAATTTCATTTCATTAAATGTTTTAATTGTTTTTATAGAGTACATTCCAGGGAGGGCTTTGGTCATTGGATGTCACAACATCCTTGCCTCGTAGAAATTTGCAGGAAAGCTCCTAGGAGCTAACAAGGATTGAACTGTTGGAGAGAGAGTAGTTCTAAATCCATAGGGCAACAGGATACGTTAGAAATGAGCAGTGGGATTTCTGGGGTTGTAAGAGCTGGCACTTGGGTTATTTTTGAGAGGAATAAGCTTGTACGCAGTCTAGACAGCGCGTCTTCTGCTGGCAGGGGCAGCGGCAAGTGGACGCTAATGAGGGGAAAAACAGAAAAGCCAGAGATGGAGAACATGCTGAAGGCCTCAAGTGTTAGCACGCAGGGTGTTTGGGAAGAGTCATCCAGAGGTCTTTCTTCAGGGGAAAAAATGAATACTGAAGTAATTCAGAACTACTTTTTAAATAACATTAGAGTGCTTGACTTTCTTCTCACTTTTCCTGCCTAACGCCTGAAGTATATGTGTGCCTGGACAGTCCCTGCTGTGACTCAGCTTGGGGCTGGGAATGGACCTGTTGAGAGTCACATCCTCGTCTTTATGTAGGAGCTGAGGATAACTACATGTTTAAATGCTGCGAATGCAAAATCTTTTTTTTTGTTTGTTGCTTTAATTGCCTTTTTCTTGAACTGTCTTTACTCATCTGTCCATCACTTCCAAACTTTCTGATCCTTCTCTTTGCTCACTTGTGCTCCTCTTGCCACCTTTCTCTCCCTATTTTAATTCCTTCTTTTTTTTCCTCCCATCAGTAAAGCTCTGCTGCAATAGTAGCTAATCTTCTTTCAACTGGACACAAAATCTGTTGTTCCCAGCAGCTGTTTGCAATGGGCCAAGTGGTTAAATTCAAATAAAAGCCACCTGGGTGTTGCACTGACAGTGCGTGGATTCCCCCAGCAGCTGGCGTCAGTGCTGCTGTTACTGCTTTGTGTTGTAGCAGCACCTAGCAATGAACCAAATATTTACACAGCACATCCCAGAAGGTTCCTGATGCCTGCAGCTTTGGCCTTTGAAAGCGAACAAGGTGGGGCACAGGAAGATGGCTTTGCTTGGCAACTGCATGTCAATGCTCCTAATGGATGCACCGAGGAATTCAGTGCCCGGAATTCTTCTGTACTTGGCAGTGTACAAATATTTGAGTCAGAATTACCCTTGTTCGGAGCAATATCCTTTCTACCCTCTTGCCCATGGCCACTCTGACCTTCAGGTCTGTGCCCAAGAGAGCAGCTGTAGAAGGTGGAGATGACTCTGGAGCCCAAGGCTGGTGCAGTGTCCCATGGGGAGAGGTGAAGTTTCTGGAGGCAGCGCCAGCAGCCTGCAAGCCTTCTCCTCTGGAGAAGGGTATCCTCATTTCCAGAGTGCCTGTTTGCTATAGAAACAGTATAGTTGGTATCTCACTTGTGCCTTTAATTTTGAGAAACGGGAACAGAGCAGGGCATAAGACATTGTACAACTGCTGTGTAGACAACTCTGCTTTCTTATTGCATGCTTCTTTTGGTGAATGTGGTTCTGCAGGCCCGTGGAGTCTGGTGGGATTCACATAACACAGACCCCAGCAGGACTGCGTTCCTCCAGTGACATGTTTGCTCAGAGGGGAAGGTGGAAGATGGGTTTATTCTGAGAGGTAATTATGCGTGGTGAGGCTTCATAAATCCCATTTCGAATACAGTGTTTTTCTGCTGTGTAATTTAGTTGAAGGAGGAAGGAGCATTGTCTGTTCTTGGTTTCACTTCCCCTAATTGCACAGAATGAGAAACCTCATGGTGACTTTCGGCATCCATTGTGCTTTGACCTTTCCATGTGCCGGTCTTTGCTCAAAGATTTGAAGCAATTTAAGCAGTTTTCAGTCTAGACATTAAAGTATAACTCGCAAGAACACTTTTATACACTATTTCTCTTTTATAATTCTATAATTCATACTTTATTGTTTCAAACCAGGTTTTGTCAGTGTTTCTCATGCAATAATAGATACAACAGCTTCTTTTCACAGCTCTAATTTATTACATATCCCAGTTGCTTTAAGCTGATATTTATGTTTCTCAGAATAGAAAAGTGTGCTGCCATCTTCCAAAGCATGAGATAACTATCTGATGGAAGTTAACCTCTAATGTGTCCTCGCAAAGCCACGTGAAGTGGGGATGCAGAAGCTAACAGGGCACTCTCCTTGCGCATCCTGCCCCTCCAGCGCGGGGTTCTGGGCACAGAACTCCATTCCTAGCATGGGTATTTGGGGTTAGTTCTAAAAAACAGTGAAGCCTGCTCAAGCGGAGCTGTGTTGAGGCCAGGTTTTGCTCATGTTTCCATGTTCGTTACTCAAGCCTGAATCTCATTGGGACCAAATGGCCCATAGGAAAATATTCTTTAAGAACATGCAGCCCCAAAACATCGCTGTTGGTGATCCAATGGCTGTGAGGCTCAGCCATGCTTTAAAGACAGGTATAAATGCAAATAGGATTTGTACATTGTTACTAGTTGTTTAACATTTTCAGTGTGACCGGATCTCTGTGGGAGAGGCAACCCATGGAGATTCAGGTCCTGTGGAGTTCTGTGAGGCTACCCCAGAGTGCCGTTGATCAAGTGGGGTTTGTGTAGTGCTAGCTGCTGTTTGAGAAATACAGAAGCATTTGTGGTACCTTCAGTGTTTCTAATGCTCCATACAGTTTAGTGTAAAGAGAAATTAGAGTGAAAGATTTTTTCTCGAACCTAGCTATCCAAAGTATTTGTAGAGCGCTGCCTCAGCAATTCTGTATGGCATTTCTTAATCTAATTGCAGTTTTGCGGCGCTTGGGGCCGTGCTTTAGTGGTGGAGTTGGCAGCGTTAGGCTTTCTCTTGGGTTCAGATCGTCTTAAAAGGCTTTTCCAACCTAAACAATTCTATAATTCTATGAAGTCCATCACAAACTCCTATGCTGAACAGAGACAGATCAAAGACCGAGTGGGACATGGGGTGCCAGTGCACTGTAACGAGATACTGCCAGAACTGGGTGCTGATAAACTTCCTTGCTCCAGAAACTAAAATACAAACACTGCTGGTTTTCAGTGAGCTCTCAGTCGTGTGCTGCTGCGAGGCAGGGAAGAGCCGCACCATTGCTCGCGGTGTCAGCAGGCGGTACTGCTGTAACTCTGTGTGTTCTGCTGCTGCTGCAGTGGCATCGATTTCGATAAACCCAACCTGTATGCAAAGTTTACAGCTGTAACTCGTACATGTACGTGCCTACAGGAAGTGGCTGTACGAGGGAAAAGCAGATTGAGGATTCGCTGCATCTTCTAATTCTTGTCCCATAGGCTCCCAGACTTGAAAGCAGAAATGTGATGTAACCGATACACCATTTCCCAAATGCAGGTCTGGGATAACACGAGGAAGGGAGGAAGGTTTTTCCAGTGGAATATAACAAACAGAATATGAACTGGCATATAAAGAATACTTTGTATGTGGCATGAGATACAGTGGTTTTTCCTTCAAAATGTAAGTGTTTAAGCCTTACAAAGCCCCAGTAGCTCCAAGTGACTTTTGTTTCTAGTATTAAGCTGCTGAGGAAACAAAGCTTTAAACATTTCAGCCTGTAAGACAAACATACTTGGTTAGATTCTGAGGTGAGTCACATGAGAGTAAGTTGTGAGTAGTTCTCTCCAAGTCAGTTCTGTTGTGTTCCAGGTTCATTGGATTTAGATATTTTATAAGTCTCTCTCACCTGTGCAACAGACACTTTGGAAAAATCAGAGGAAATTCTTGGAGAAGTCAGCACTGCATTTTAGCAATGTGCATTAAGGACACATAAATTGCAAGACCAGTTCTCATAAATCATAGAATCATGGATTGGGTTGGGTTGGAAGGGACCTCAAAGCCCATCCAGTTCCACCCCCTGCTATGGGCAGCGACACCTCCCCCTGGATCAGGGGCTCTGAGCCCCATCCAACCTGGCCTGGAACCCCTCCAGGGATGGGGCAGCCACCACTGCTCTGGGCAACCTGGGCCAGGGCCTCCCCACCCTCATTGTGAAGAATTTCTTCCTCATATCTAATCTAAATCTTCCTCCCTCCAATTTAAAGCCATTCCGCCTTCTCCTATCACTCCATGCCCTTGGAAAAAGCCCCTCCCCAGCTTTCCTGGAGCCCCTTTCAGCACTGAAAGCTGCTCTAAGGTTGTAACGGAGCCTTCTCTTCTCCAGGCTGAACTACCCCAACTCTCTCAGCCTGTCCTCATAGCAGAGGTGCTTCAGCCCTCAGATCATCTCCATGGCCTCCTCTGGACTCCTCCGATGGTTCCATATCCTTCTTATGTTGGAGATTGTTGAGGATTATGCTGATTGTTTAATGCCTCTTGGAGCTTACTCGTGTTATTGCTGGTGTACTACTGCATCACAAATTGTCATCATTTCTGCAGCTAATTTGTATTTGAATTCCTGAAGTTAGGTTGATGTTGTTATTTAAGGCCTTGGTGCTCCCATTGTGTGTAGGGCTCCAGTGGGTGACAGCACAGCCTGAGCTAAGCAGAGCACAACCATAAATCACCCCAAACCAGAGCCTCTGTGGAGCAGCTGTGGCAAATGTAGCAGCTGTTCCCTGCTGTAGAGCGGCTCCTGGCAGCGCAGCTGGCGCAGTGCGCATTGTATCGCGTCTTCCTGAAGGACCGGCGAGGGCAGGGTTGGTGTCCAGTGGGAGCTGCTGTTCCTCTGGGAGGGGAGCAGCATGTTTTCTTGTACGTGGCTTAGAAGCAAGTTTGTCTGCTTTTAGCATTGCCCCTGCCTTGCCTGTTTGGCTCTGCATTCCAGGTTGTGGCTCTGAGGCTGAGTGACTGAAACCACGTTCCTTGCAAGAGCTGTAGCCTGCAGGATGCTGCTCTGCAATGCGGAACAGCTGAAGAAGAAGGTATTTGTGTAAAAATAGACACTACGAGTGTGTTCATTCAGACAGCACTCTGTGTGTGTGTGTGCGCGTAAGATCGGTCGTGGGAGAACGGGAAGACTGTGCATGCCATCGTGATGCTCTTCCTGTGTGATTTGAGACCAGTTCTGTTCTAGTTCCCCTAAGATATCCTGTTTGGACTCCTAAAGGAGCTGGAAAACCCATTTCCATCCAGAAGTAATAATAGCATGAGCTTTTGGTTTTAATCATAAACTGACATTTAAAAGTCATCTGAGGAAAGATATTTCTTGATTAAAGTCAGTTTGTGCTTAGTGCAGCTGTGGCTGATCCTTCCCATCTGGCATCGTGCTGCTGGACGTGGCGTCTGAGGCACCCAGCGACTTCACGAGGTCCCGCAGGAGTTACCAATGTTCCTGAGGGACCTTCCAGTGTCAGGACCACCCATTACCCTGAATTGTCAGTTCTCTCTTGACCCCGGGTGCCGTAGCTTTGCCTCCCACCTTTTCCCCACGGTTGATCCAAGGAGCCACCTGAGGGGAGAGGGGCAGCCCGCGTCCGGGGCTGTCAGGGCTTCAGCTCCCATGTCCGATCTGCCTGAAGGGAGAGGTAGGTGTTTGTGTGTTTTGTGGATTGCTAAGATGTGGCCTTTCCTGCTAAGAAGGTGGCTTTCATCCCAGTCCTGTGAATTTCACACCAGATCAGATTCTCTCTGCGTTCAGATGAATCGCCAAACTCAGCCTCTACTTAAGGCACAGAAAAGCTGCTTCCTCTGCACAGAACCCAGCAAAGCGGCTGCTACCAGGTAAGAGGGAGCTTTCAGACAGGAGAGAATCACAGCCTTGGAGGCCTCCTAGAGATACCACCGCTTTCTGTCCCACATGAAATACCCCCACGAGCCCCATGAAGGAGTTGGCTGTGGCTGCACAGGGGTTCTTAAACAAGTCCTTGGCACGTTCTGCAGGGCTTTGAGAACTGGAGCGCTTGTCTAGTGCTTCTCATCGTTTTCCTTTGTGATTCCCAGTATGGGCAGATGAGGATAAAACATGAGTCAGTGTTCAGCTGTTTTAAACTCAGGAGCTCCTGTGAGAGAGGCACCGGGGTTCCCCAGCTGCAGGCTGATCTGAATGCCTGGAGTTTGCTGCCTGGAGCTGTAGAGAAGCTGGATTCCCTGAGCCCCAAGATACCAGGCGCATGAAGGCATGTAAGGAATATCAAAGACCTGGCCCATCGGATGGGCATCGTTCCGTAGTGGCCTGTGATCAGCCACGTTTTCGTGTTGTAACTGCCAGGCATTTTGTGGTCCCTCGTGTGTCTTTGTTCCCAGGACAGATCCTGGTCTGCTTCCCCATGAGAAATACAGCACTGAGGACTTCATAGAAATTAGCACTAGCAAATTCCAAGTGTTTGATATCATTTGGCATTCTGCACCCCCCCTTCAGTCTGTCATAAATTCCTAAACTGGAGCAAGGTCACATCTGGCCGCAATCTCAGGCTGCCAGATGAGGAGCAGCCCTATAAAACCCAACTCCTTCTCCTGTGTGCTTTTCAAAGCTGCACTCCCCAGGTTTCTTTCTGCAGGACGTGCCGCATGCCCGCTGAGCACCACACAGCAATTTAGGCTGACAGGTTTTTCACACCTTACAAACTGCAGTTTGCGGAGTACAGCTTTGTATGCCGTATGTAAGGCAGTACGAGCAATTACAGCATCACAGTTCTCACGCCAATAGGCAGCATCTGGGTTCCATCCTCTTCTGCAATCACACGTCCCTGCAGGGTCAGGAATTGTGTTCTTTCCCGGTGTTTTGATGTGTACACAGCTCCTCATACTCCGAGCACCCGCTCGCCTTCCACACGGCGACTGTGCTGTTCTGTCACATGATTTACCACAGTTAGAGCAAAGGTTGTGTGCTGGGTAGTTGAGGACTAGCGCCGGAGGCTGCGAAACGCCAGCAGTCAGTGATGGGATGAGGCTCAGGCTTTGTGCAGCAGAGTGACTGGAAGTGGCTCTCATGCCCAGTAACAGGGACAGTTGAGAGTAGGTAGTGGTTGTTTCTGGTTTATCATTTTCTGTTGTCCTGTCATGTTCTGGTCACAGGGGGTTTATCTGTATCTCACTGCCTGTGTTTCTTTGTGCCTTCGAAGTGCTGTAAGGACCTCGGTGACCCCGTCTCAAAGGCAGCAGCAGACAGTGCTGATAGGGGGACTGGGTTGTTCCTGCGAAGCGGCCTTGGATCAAACAAACAAACATAACACGACTAAAAAATACTCTTTCATGATTTCCTGTGTAAGGGCTTCTACGGCCTCTGTACAGGTGTGCGATCCTGGCCTGTCTGAAGTGACGCATCTATGTATCCCTTGAGAGCACATAAATGGCACTAAAATCCCCGAACAGTCACAACTCGAGTGGCACCTCAGAATTGAAAACATTGGTATCATTACTCTTAACTATTAGAAGCGTGGGCTAAACGTGGCAGTGAACTGAACCCCACTGCGGTGGAAAGCATGGGCTAGAAACCGCCTTGGCTGCTGTGATCTTTCTGACCTAATTTGCACCCTTTGGAACCTGTTTGTTCACAGGGCAAATATCCTGACATTGTGACCCTTCAGGAAGGACTGCAGGGCGATTATATAACTCTGAGGAACCCCCTAGTTTCTGGGTAAGCCGATACATCCAGTTATTGATTCACAGAGCTAGAGGATTGTGACACACCTATCGACAATCTATACAGAGTCAGTCTGCTTGAACAGAAGTCACTCTGTGCTCTGTAATGTCTCTAATGCACTGCAATCAGATGATGCGTCTTCCATTTTAGGGCTATAACCACACATTAAAAACACAAGGAGAAAGAAACAGAAAAAACCAAAAAAACAGATATGCCAGCCCCATGCCCTGCTAGGTCAGGCAGGCAGGTGTCTGCCTACCACGCGTGCCTGCTCCTTTAAAAAGCCTGGTGGAAAAATGAAGAGCTCCAAAAGACTTTTGGTTTGTAGTTTAAGAAAAAATATCTGTGATTGTCTTGGGTTTGGGAGCTCATGCTCCAATGAAGAGTCTGAATTCAAAGTGTAGGGATGTGGGATGTGCTGTCCCTCTCACACATCAGAAAACGTGTCCAGCTCAGCTGGGCTCGAACCGGCTTGGTTTTCTCTCCACATTACATGAGCAGAGCAACGGGAAGAGCACGTGCTGAGGCCAGTGTCCCTCTCGCTGGGCCAGGGGACACTGACCACCCTCCTCGAGGAGCTACAGCAGGGTTTTCCACCTGCTCCCCAGCAGTTGCGGCTCATTCTTTCTGCTGTGGCAGGAGGGGCAGGGATTACAAACCCTGGCGGCAAAGCACAGCGCTCCAGTCATCTTGTCGTTAAGGAATGGAAAGAAAACTGCAGTTACCATGGTATTGAAGGCAACCATGGCTGCGCTTTTCTATTGTTTTAAGAAGGAATCAGTTATGTGTGGGAGCAGATCGTTCTTCTGCCACACACACTGGATTTGTTTGGGCTCCCTGCTGGATGTGTTCTGGTGGGTTTGGGTTTTTAAACAGAGTAACAAACCCTTGAAGTTGCATGTAAGATAATAGTGATCTCTGTCAGAATTCTGTAAGGGCCAGGAAAAGTCACTTTTTGCGAAGTGATCAGAATGCTCTTCTATTCCATCTTCTCTGTAATATGCATTAATTTATATGGAACCAGCTGGAAATAAGGCGTAGCTCCCTCCATGGTATTTTTTTTGTGGAGCTGGCAAATAAACCATAATAGATCGTTTTAAATGGCAGATTTGGCACTTAATGCTTTAACTCTGGGCTGCTGAAATGAATATTGTCAGACCATCGCAGTTAGAAAATAAGCAGCTTTATTTTACAGCCTTTCTTGGGGCTGGCAGGTGCCCAGTCCCAGCCCATGGCCCCTCTCGCCCACCACCGCAGAACCAGAGAACTTCAAACCATTCACAGGGCTGGTACCAAACGCTTGTGGATTGATTTGTTTGCAGAATCCCAGAACAAACCACACTCAAATTCTCAGAGGCTTCTTAACAACGCATTTGCAAAAGGCTGACAAATCCTCTTGAAAGGGGACATTTACAACCGCAAATGTTCCACCAGCCCCAATGAAGGGAGCATCCTGCTGGCAGTGAGCAAGTGTTGTCAGATCAGCTCTGGGGTGGGCAAGCCTCGCTTCCAGTATGGAAGCAGGGGTCAGAGGGGAACACACAATACAGGGAAGCAGATGGGATGTTGTTCCAGGGTAATCCCTGCGCACTTGACTGAAGAACCCTGCACGTGGCCCTCTTGCAGACACGCTGACGGCTCAGGAGAAACCTTGACCCCTATGCCCCACCCCCCGGCCCGCTGTTCTGTGTGCACCATGCAGGCTGGAGTTACTGATTGTTTGGAAGATACACATGGATGAAGAAGGGAGAACGACACCTGTTCTGGACCTCCTCACTAAAGTACCGGAGCAAGGTAACAGCTTTCCCTGCAAGGCCCCTTGCTGAGTCATCAAGCAGAACACGTCCCCTTTCTTGCCCAACATCTCTCTGGCCGAGACAGGAAGCCATCTCGCCAAGCTCAGGCAAACCCATCCCCATCGAGCAGGCAGTTGAGCTTCACCTCCCACACAATGTAGAGGGGCTCACCCATCACCTACCCCCTCCTCCAGAGAGCAGGTCACCCCTTCATCCCCACCCCTGCCACTGTCTGACACCCATGTCCATCGTCATGTTCTTCTTGCAGTCCTGGAGCACAAGATGGTGACGTTGAGGAAGGCCCCCAGGCACTTCCGGAGCCTGCTGCTCCTGCTGGGGGTCGAGGCGGCCATTGAGAACCTGATCAGAGTGGTTGGCTTGCGGGAATGAACACCAGCCTTGCTTACAACAGGTAGCGATTTCAAAAGTAGTTTTAATTAAGATATTGTGTTACACAGTCCATAATTTTAATGAGTATAAACATTAAGTTATTTTCCATTTAGAAATTATACTCATAAACCATGCTATCTGTACAATTATGGCACGTTATATATAAATTGTCATGACATGAAAATAAATACAGCCATTTAAATACAAAAAATGCCAAATAAAATAGTTACATGTACAGAGTGATTTCATTATAAATCTCTCTCTGAATCATTAATGTACCAGAGTGGTTTGTATCTTCTCAACGTTTCCTAGACACCTGGAAAGTGTTAAAAGATCATGCACTGTCAAAATCAAGTCCATAAAAATCCATTTCACAGCTCTGTAAAGTACAGTGATTTTAAAACAATGAGAGAACAGGAAGAAACCCTCCAGGACAGTTACGGAGCCTTCTCATTAAATTAGGGGGAAGGAGACAGTGTGAAGGTCTCAAAGACGGACTATGCTAGAAAGAACAAAGGACATCTGCATGAAGAAACTGCTTCCCTCACTCCCCGATCAGACAGCGCTGAGCTGGACAAGGACCATCGCCAGTCCGTAAGAGACAGATGAGTTCACCGTTGCCCACCACCACTTCGTGTCCATTCCCTGCATTCCTGGAGGGGGAAGCTCCAGTAGGCAACACAATATGAAAGCACCACGTTCCATACATTCATCCCTGAAGAAATAACAGGATCAGGCGGATGCCCCATGCCCTCCCTCAGATGGACCATTTGTCAGCGGAGTTCTGCTCAGCACCAGCGCTCACAGCCAGACCTTCACTTCACCTCTTCTGGGGTAGAGAGGGACCGCCGTTGTTCCTGGAATACGAGGGGCCAAAACACTGTCTCGGGACTCTCAGGTAACACTGAGAGACTTTCTTTTCAAACCCACAGCTGCTCCAGCCATGCAACCAACACAACTGCCAACTCTGTCTATAAGTTACAATGAATTATTCTATAGCAATAGCAAAACAGAGAGACAAACCAAGAGCTGAAGCACCAGTGTGTTTAACGTTCACTATGTGATCACTTGAACAGCCTTCTATTGTTCTGGTAGGTCAGGAAGGACCAACAGACCAGACTGGTTTCTGTCAGTCTGCAGCTGGGTAACGCCAGAGATTCAGTGTTGATGAGCAGCAACCCTACCACAGAGGATCCTGTAGGGTGTAAGGCAGGTTAAGGTCAAATTTGGGATCCAGCAGAAGGGCAAAATACATTGCTGCTTTATCGACCGGCATGGGACTTGTTTAGCTCCTTAATATAGCCTTTATTTCATTTTTAGCTCCTTCTTGTGTGAAAATGAACCCGTTTGGTTCATAGGTGCAGTTACAGCATTGAAACCTGAGACCTTCCATGGTGGCCATTCCACCCTTCCTCCCCTTGGCCAGCAGCAGGGGGTTCTGGGTTTAGAAACAGCTCTTTGGAAAGCAGGTGCTACCACAGCCACCAGCCCCTCACGCTGCTGTGGCGGCCGGTTCGGGGAAGAGCAGCCCCAGCCCCTCTCCAGAGCTGCACGCTGCCACTCGAGGCAGAACACCAGACTGCTGCTGCGGGGCTGCTGCCCATGGCAAAGCTCCACTGCTGCAGGAGTGGTGTCACTCTGTGTTTCACACCCCTCCCTTGACCTGTGCCAACAGACAGGGACTGCAGTGTTTGCCTTTTGAATGCCTGGTAAAACGGAACAATGCACATACACCCCTGAGATCCCAACAAGGACCTGGTTTTCAAATGTTAACCTACAGTCCCTTGTACAGCAGCACCCGTGAGAGCCCACAGCA
Organism: Cuculus canorus; assembly: GCF_017976375.1. Taxonomy (NCBI): domain Eukaryota; kingdom Metazoa; phylum Chordata; class Aves; order Cuculiformes; family Cuculidae; genus Cuculus; species Cuculus canorus. Next base: position 159,555 of record NW_026527841.1, read on the forward strand.
CCCAGGCACAGCACTGCAGCCCTCTGCATGCATCAGGGTTCCCCAGCTGCCGTAGATCGTGTCATAGCACCCTCGCTTTGAGCAGATCCTCACTCTCCAACTGAGGACCTTCCTCCAGGATAGCTTTTCCTGCAACACCTCGAGCTTTCAGCTGCACACACCATCGCTGAATCACTGGTGTAGTGACACCAGCCTGGCTCCAGTCCTTAGCCCAAGGATGTGACCCCTGCACCTTCATAAAATCAGATGCTGTCACTTTTGCCTGTGTCACCTAAAAAGAATAAGCCCGAAAGCAGGTGGTCTGCTATGCAGTAGGTGGGGCACCAGCTGAATGCTGCCAGCCTCCGACACAACCCAATCTGAAAGAACCCCTAACGCTGAGCACACATTATCGTTAGAGCTCCGTTTCAGTCAGGGAAGAGCAAGCTGTGGTTTCCCTTTCAGTACCAGCACATCATGTACAGAAATTGGAGATCACTGTGGCAGATGGGTGAAGCCCAGTTGTCACAATACTCCAGGACACCTACCTGTAACCCCTGCCCCTTGGCTTCTGAAGCTTTAGGCAGATACAAGGTGAACACGGAGCCTCTGGGGGCGGCCTGGCCTTCTCAGTCCCAGGCACAAGGACTGAACCCCGTCCCCAGCACTCCAGCATATTCTTGTTCTCTGCACAGTATTTTATTGTTACCACAGACAGTCTCCATGCTCTCAAGTCCTTTTTATAACACAAAGCTTTTCTGGAATGGCTCAGCTCTGCCTTCCTCTGCACACTGCAACACACCGGACCATGCAGACTTACTCTCAGGAATGACTAACAGCCTAAGAAGAGAAAGTGCCACACATGTCCTAGGTAGAGGAGAAAACACGAGCGGGAGAAGAAAAACTAAACAGAGCAGGGCAAGAGAAAATAAAATGCTAAGAAGACAATGCTGACATAGTGACAAAGTCTAGAGAAAGGAGGAAAGACCACAGCCAGCACCAACTGAAAATATCTGTAATTAGAAGGAGGAGACATTCTTGAAGCCCTGCTCCTATAAGAGGATCATCAACATACTTGAATCACATTTTGGTTTTACCAGACTTTTCTCTAAGCACGACAGCAGCAGAAAGGCGACAGATAACCCATACATGCACTGCATTCATGGGCCTTGCCTTCCTCTGCTTCCCTCTGAGCTACTTCAGAAACTTCGCTATCCCTTATTAAACTGAACACACTTCCCATTCATCTTCCTGATCTGAAGCAAACGGCCTCCCTGTATGTGTACTTCACATTCATCCTTATTTCTGTTTCCCTAAAGTTAATGGCCACAGTGCTTTTTGTAGTTCTTTCTCATGGGAACACTGCCACTGAACCGTACAAAGCCGTGGCTCGGCAGCTGCTGCAGCTCACACGTTGCCAGCACCTCTCAGGTACCACACCCCGAGGACTCTGGAGGAGACTGATGGCAGAACTGGAACCTCCTTCCTCTCAAGCTCTTTTTTCTCCCTTGGAGAACTGTGCTGATGCTTCACTTTCACCCTCCACCTCCAATTCTTGATCATTTTTAATCCCTGTTAAAGCAGATCCAAGGTAACTCGCTTCTGTTCCTTCTCGAGCAGAAAAACCTTCTGTCACAGGCCAAGGAACTGTCAGACTGTGTCCTGTTCTTTTGCATGTTCTTTTGCAACAGAAGGGACACTAAAACCACCCTCTGGCAAAGGCTATTCCATCAATATTTCATTGTTTTGTCCAGGTTTCGTGGCTTTTTAGCTGCTGAATTGGCAGTGAACAGCAAAGCTTTCCCGCGACACCAGCTCTGTGCTGCTCCTCACCCATCCTGCCCAGCAACAGTTGGTAACGCTGCCATGTCTTCCTCAGCATCACCACTCTCCAATGTTGATCGGCCATATTAACGCATCCTCTGTTGCCACCACTCTCCTTATGGAAAGTCTCACCTTCTAAACACTTGAGTCATGATCTGTCCTACACAAAGGCCTAGACAGCAGTCACACAATCTTAGTTACATCAGAAGATCTCAAGTTTTCTCCTGCCAGAGAGATGGGTGCGTTTCAAAACATCCCTTGTTCTCACTCCTGTCAGTCACGGTTCTCTCACAGGTTTCCTGTTTCCCCTCAGGCTGGTTACTCGCTTACCTGGGGGCTTTTATCAGCAGCATGTGTTGAATCTTACCTTCTTCTGGTTCGGGGGAAACTTCAGAAACCGCAGCACCACACAGCGCTAGAGGAAGACAGGAAAGAAAACAGCTTCATTAGCATTGAAGTACATTAGAATTTCTGAACAGCACAATTGTCTGATCCCCAGATCCACCCTGCCTCAGTCAGTAGGGGAAGAAAAAAGCAAAGCAAAGCAAGCATTTTAAATCGTTTCTTCAGTCAACCCAAAATCAAATACCCATCTTTTTCCAGACCTGCTACCTCTGGGAAAAAGTACAAGCCCCACTCTGATATCACCTGCTTACAGTATCAGCCCAGATAACAAAGTATAGAAACACAGCAGTTACCAGCAGCAGATACAGCGCTCTATGGATGAACATTAAACCCTGCTGCTCCTGAGCTTGCGGAGCAGCAGGTTTCCAAATATTTTACCTTAAAAAAAAAAAAAATCACTAATTTTTGTCGTTTTTACAATTTCTATCAAATTTTGTAACAATTCAAAACCCTTCATGTTTTCAAAGTACGCAAATTCTGAAGACAGCCTCAGCCTTTAGTTTTAAGAGCTGGGATAAAAATCTTTTGTAGCTGTCCGAAGTACATCAAGCCTTTCTCCTTGAGCCTGCTGAGTGTCACAAGTCACACAGTCACCTGAAGTACCTTCCTTTGAATACAATCTCACTGGAATTAACCATTAGATTTGGTAAACAGAGTGTTTAAGTGAAAAGCAAATTCTGACATAGTATTAAGGAACCTACTAGGTGAGGCAACACAGGGCCCTACCTCAGATTAGTCAGCCTAAGTATCTGATTCTCAAGACACTCGCCCCCCTGTGGCGCTGCAGCCCCTGCAAGAGGCAAGTGGCTGTTTCTGGAGTCACCTCCTAGTGTCTCCATTCAGGTCTCTCCCAGACACACCGAGAATGACTTGCATCCTCCTGAAAGCACTACCAAAAACATACCGACACGCAGCTTTCCTGACAGGGGCAACGCAGACTGAATGTCACAGTACACTTCAGGTCTACGGAATCAAAGCTTCTTCCCAAATAAATGACTTGCCATTCAAAAACTTCCCTCAGCCAGCTCCATCCCTTCCTGCAATGCACAGGTTACACAAGCACACTGCCACTGGACAAAGGTTAACCCATCGGTTATCAACAATGCCACCTACATCAGAATTATTACCGTTGCAAATGTTGTTCCACATTTTCATGCTGTTGCATTCCTGAGTCTCTTCACTCTTCCCTTGGAAATACTGTGGGTGGTTTTTACCATGAGGGTTTTTGCCAGTCATCTTAAATTCTTAGATCTGTTATATTTACAGATTGCACATTGAAGATGTGACACAGAACTGAACAGCCTCAAATCCCGAAGAGAACGGACTCCTTCAGAGGCTGCTCCTTGGCACTCTGAGAATCACATCACCTGGATCCTAATATTCCCTAGATTCCATTCCCTACATGCATCCCTGTAAGCCCTTCCACTGCATTACATTTCCATAAACACATCACTACCATCCAGGTGGCTGGGTAATTGGATAATAATCCTATACAAATGAAAAGATGAAAACACAGGCTGCAAAAATCAAACAGAGAAAAGAAGAAACCATGCATGGAGGCAGGCAAATATAATACAAGAAATGTGAAGAGAAATGTGAAGAAATGAAAGCCTCACGTCTTTGGAAGAAGCAAGGCAAGCTAGGAAAACAATGAATTCAAAGCCAGAATTCTGTGCATAAAACTTCTTTAAACTCCTGTAGCTCTTTCTCTGCAAAGATGTTCAGCATCCAGACAGTGCCAAAGACTGAAAAAAAGCCATCAGAATATCAAACATGACTGCTCTCACCCTCACCAGAGAACAGCAGTTTGATAGCAGATAACAAACGTCCTTAATAGCATCCAGGACCCTACCAAGGCTACAACAAAAAACACTTCCAGTTGCTACAGAGAACTCAAAACAAACGACAGCAACAGGGATATCGAAACCTGTGTCTCTTGAGAGAGACTGACAGTGCCTTGGCTGCCAAGATAATATACGCAGGATCCCCTGTTCTGGAGAGGCACAATCTCCAGCCACAGCACTTTGAGACTCCAGCCTCAAGCTTGTGGTCCCACCAAGAAAGGCAAACCTGATCATGAAACAATTGTTTGGTTTAAATCGTAACTGGTAGTTAGCAGTTGCCAATAAGGAGACGAGAAGCTGTGGGACGGGCCGATGACCACTCCTAACATATCTTGGGATATGAATAGATTCACTAGGTTGGAAAGGACCTACTAGATCATCGAGTCAAACCATTCCTAACAATCCCTAAACCATGCCCCTCAGCACCTCATCCACCTTTCCCTTAAACACCTCCAGGGAAGGTGACTCAACCTTCCTCAGCCTCTGCTGGTGCTCAATGACCCTTTCCACGAAAAACTTTTTCCTGAACCTCCCCTGGTGGAGCTTCAGGCCATTCCCCCTTGTCCTGTCCCCTGTCACTTGGGAGAAGAGGCCAGCTCCCTCCTCTCCACAACCTCCTTTTAGGTAGTTGTAGAGAGCAATAAGGTCTCCCCTCAGCCTCCTCTTCTCCAGGCTAAACAACCCCAGCTCTCTCAGCCGCTCCTCATAAGACTTCTTCTCCAGCCCCCTCACCAGCTTCATTGCTCTTCTCTGGACACACTCTAGAGCCTCAACATCCTTCTTGTGGTGAGGGGCCCAGAACTGAACACAGTACTCAAGGTGCAATCTCACCAGTGCCGAGTACAGAGGGAGAATAACCTCCCTGGACCTGCTGGTCACGCCGTTTCTGGTACAAACCAAGATGCCACTGGCCTTCTTGGCCACCTGGGCACGCTGCTGGCTCACGTTCAGTAGTCTGTCAACCATTACCCCCAGGTCCTTCTCCATGCAGGTTTCTAGCCAGACTTCTCCTAGTCTGTAGCACTGCATAGGGTTGTTGTGCCCCAAGTGCAGGACCCGGCATCTGGCCTTGTTAAACCTCATACCATTGGTCTCAGCCCAGCGGTCCAGCCTGTTCAGAACCCTTTGCAGAGCCTCCCTACCCTCCATAAGATCCACGCTTCCACCCAGCTTAGCATCATCCACAAACTTGCTAAGGGTGCACTTGATGCCTTTATCCAGGTCATTGATAAAGACATTGAACAGGGCTGGACCCAGTAGCGAGCCCTGAGGAACCCCACTTGTGACTGGCCTCCAGCTGGAGTTAACTCCATTGACCACCACTCTCTGGGCCCGGCCATCCAACCAGTTTTCAACCCAGGAGAGTGCACACCTGTCCAGTACGGAGGCAGACAGCTTCTGAAGCAGAATGCTATGAGAAACTGTGTCAAAGGCTTTACTGAAGTCCAAGAAGACTACATCCACAGCCTTTCCCCCATCCAGTAGTCGAGTCACTTTGTCATAGAAGGTGATCAGGTTAGTTTGGCAAGACCTGCCTTTCATGAACCTGTGTTGACTGGGCCTGATCACCCGGTTCTCTTGCATGTGCTTCATGATAGGACTCAAGATCACCTGTTCCATGACTTTCCCCGGCACTGAGGTCAGACTGACAGGCCTGTAGTTCCCCGGATCCTCCCTGCAACCCTTCTTGTATACGGGCACAACATCAGCCAGCCTCCAGTCCAGTGGAATTTCCCCACTCAGCCAGGACTACTGGAAGATGATGGAAAGGGGTTTGGAAAAAACATCTGCCAGCTCCTTCAGTACTCTTGAGTGGATCCCATCTGGCCCCATAGACTTGTGGGTGTCTAGCTGGGCAAGCAAGCCTCTAACCGCCTCCTCTTGGATCATGGGAGCCTCATTCTGCTCCTCTAACTCCTGGGTTTGTACACAGAGGGAACAACTTTCCTTACTATTAAAGACGGAGGCAAAGAAGACATTAGGTACCTCAGCCTTGTCCTCACCCCCTGTCACTGTTGTTCTTTCTGCATCCAATAGGGACTGAATATTCTCCCTAGTCCTTCTTTTATTGTTAATGTATTTATAGAAAGATTTTTTATTATCTTTCACAGATTTAGCCAATTTGATTTCTAGGTGAGCCTTAGCCCTCCTGATTTTTCCCCTGCACGATCTCACTTCCTCCCTGTAGTCCACCCAAGACGCCTGTCCCTTCTTCCAAAGATCATAGACATTCCTCTTCTTTTTGATGCCTCTCAAGATCTCCCTACTCAACCAAGCTGGTTTTTTTCCCCTACCGGCTCCTTTTCCAGAACATGGGGATGGCTTGCTCCTGAGCTGCTAGGATTTCATTTTTGAAGAGCGCCCAGTCGTCGTGGGCTCCCTTGCCCTTAAGGACTGTCTCCCGTGGGTCTTTGCCAACCAGCCTTCTGAACAGTCCAAAGTCTGCCACCTGGAAGTTTCATGTGATTGTTCTGCTAATCCCTCTCTTCATCTTACCTAGAACTGAAAACCCTATCATCTCACGATCACTTTGTCCCAGGCATCCTCCAGCAGAAAGAACAGTTTGCTGGTCTTAGTCCCCAAGAAGGTTATTTGCAAGAACCTTTCTTCTCCAAAGAAGTTACTGCAGCTATTATTTCAATCTTACTTAGTGAAGTCCGGGAACAAAGCAATCCTTGGTAGTTAGGCCAAAACATGATTGGCGCCAGTCCAGGTAATGCCAACAAAATTGTTCAGAAGTGCAGAGAGAAGTGTTACCTTCCTTCTGCTGTTACCACCCCAGTGCACACAGCTTTGAAACAAGCTTCTGTATGTAAAGATGAAGAATTAGCCTGTCCAAACACAAAGCCTGGGAAACATCACTTCAGCTCCTGCGTTTCCAAATGCTCAGGTTCACGTCATTTGTTATTACTCTGTTATTATTCCAAACAGCAAACGCTGACTGGTTTTGTCTGGAGGCAAAGCCTTACTCTAACATCTGGTTCTGCAGCTGCCCAGTGCAACTAGAAGATTCTTATCTAGTTGATTACCTACTTAGGTTCACATACGCAAGATCTACTGGTAGAAACGAAGGCCCTTTGTGGAGCAATGTCTTAGTCCACCAGTGTCCCCATGCTATTAATCTCCCTCACTCCAGAGTCAGGAACTGCGGTATCCAAAAACTTGCCAGTGTTTTTGTAAGCCCTGTACGCAATTTCCCATCACAAAGTTCCTCACCTGCCCCCACGCTCTGCTGGTGATACAGTCACTTTGACAAGGCATGCGATACGCAAGGAGAAGACGAAAGCCCACCTTTGTTTTAAAGGTGTCCATATAAAAGCCACAATCTTCTATCAAACACCACAGGGCGAAATTCTCCCGCAGACTATAATAAACATATCCTGACAATTATAGCTACACTATTTGTTGAAACCAATGACACACATCACCACCAGTCACTGCCCAAGGAGATGGAGATGCAAAGTTAATAACTTTTAGAAAGAACAGTGCCTGAAAAGGCTCTTGAATTTCTTTATGCAGTAAAAATTGTTGTTTAACTTCCTCTCTTTGGCTGAAGCTAACGAGCTAACAAAAACTTAACAAACACTGCTTTAGGTCTGCCAGAGCTCTGCCACCACTGCAGGTATTCAACACAACCTGACCATCAGGGACTGACATCAGCATACAGCAATGGCACCCACCAAGACTGCATTCTATCTACACTTCAGTCAGAGGGAGGGCGAGGGGTTAAATTACACCGAGCTGTTATTCAGGCCCTACCTGAACACAGTGATACACAAATACTAGTTAAGGACAGTTTCGATGGGACTAAATATGAACTACAGAATTAGTACTGATATTAAGCTCTTTCTGCAGCAGCACACGGGAGCTGTGGCTAACTATAACAGAAATTGTTTGTACGCTATATTGAAAGTTGATGTTAAACAGCCCATTCAATTCCAACTCTAGTTTGAGGGGTTTAAACAGAAAACAATGGCTTTCTGGCCAGAAAATCAGATTTCTGGGAAGGAGAGAAAAGGACTAAGAGACATCATAGTGACATCTCAGACAGATAGCCACATGGAGGAGAGTCCCTTCTTCCAAGAACTAATAACATAACACACTGTAAAAACAGGCCACTACGCAAGCCCAGGCACCTCAGTCAAAGCTTACCTCCATGCTACTCAACACACCCCACCTGTAAAGGTCTCCTCGGCCAAGGTGTCGGCGTTCTGTGCAGTGTGGAAATGGGGAGATGAACACATACCGCAGACTGGAAAATTCTGCAGTTTTTGAATGAAGTACACATAGGAATATTTGTACAGATGGAGTGTCTTCCAGCCCCCTTTTGTTCTGCATAGAGTGGATAAGATCACACAGAACACAGTGAGGAAAGCTACGTTTCCTGACAATATGGAGGAAGTTTATCAATTGTTCACACTAAGCGCAAGAACATATTCAAAAATCAGAATAATACTCTTTTATTTAACATAGGACCCCCTTAAGAACAGTCTTTTCATTTCATTCCACAAATAAGAGATTTCTGTGTAGCACCATTCAGTATGTTAAACAAACGCCACCAGGATGTTTGCCTTCTTTAGCACAGAGCTCTCTGTTTGCACGCGACTTCAGGTGCTCATTCGCCTTTTTCTCCTGCAAGCTTACGCTCTAGATTCCCATGATGGTTAAGCATTAACTCAGGTCCCACTTCACAGCTAAGCTCTGTGTAACCCTGCGATGTGCAGATGGTACCAATTCCAGGAGAATTTTATGAATGCACTAGCCAGGAGCGAGAAGGAAGCGTTTGCCCTTCAGGCAAGCCACGTAATCACAGTGCCCAAAGTGATATCCACTTCTACACCCACAGTTCAAGGTGGAAATGCACATGGGAGAGAACAATGAATAAGCCGATCGATGCCTGGCCCTCAGCAGTCGGATAGTCTAGGTAACGTGACAGATGTCCCTGGCACCCTGGCTGTCTAAGAACAGGCAAGAAAAAACTCGTCCTTAACATTTAATAGTCTATCAGACACCTCATCTGTCTGTCAAAAGGTGAGTTACGCCAACAAGAACACAAAAACACATACCAAGCTTCTGTTGGTAAACTGCTCTAAACCTCCGCCCAGCAGCAAATACACACTGCCCAGGATTAAGGTGCCTCCGCCAGCTGCTGCTGTGCTGGGGAAACAAGGTATTTCAGGAAAATATTAATAGGGAGGGGAGGAAGTTAAAAGCCAAAACAACTTCATTCTTGTTAAGTAATAAAATGGAAAGCTAGAACAAGTTAATAATTCCAAGCATCCTGCACACCTCAGCTAGAAGAAACCTAAGCAAGCCCTGGGCAACTGCTCCATCAAATGCAGAGTCTCTGATCCTCCCTGAACAAAACCAGGAGGTCAGGACAGCGTTACTATGCGTCTCAGAATCAATATGCTGAGGCAAAGAAATCACCAGCTGAGAGGCTGAAAGGGAGGAAAGAACTGGAGAGGTGAATAAAATCAGCTGTTCAACTGACTGCTCCTACACAGCTCAAGAGTCAGCCAAGTCATTTCCACCAAAGCCACCAGCCCAGCACTGCTGCTGACCAAGGGCAGACACAGAGCAGCACAGGAGGTGGAGTGCGGCCCCAGGAACTCCACCTTCACTGCAGTTACCAAACACTTGGATCAGACAAAAAAAAAAATGCTTTTTAGATAATGACTTCATCTTATTGGCTGTGAAAAGAAACTCAAGAGTTCAACCTAGCACAGAACCCAAATAGGAAAATATTGATTGTTTTTAATGAAGACTAATAACCTCCTGAACTTGTCTGCAGAACTGGGGTTCAATTTACATTTTCAGTACATACAGATATCAGCATTCTCAAAAGTCACTTAGAACCAAAAAAAAAAAAAAACAAACCAGGTATAAGGTGGAGTTCGGATTTCCAAAGAAAGTCACCAGGCCAGGTCTGCTACAGCACTCTGTTATTAGCAAAGTAAGAAGACACCTCTGGAGGAGGAGAGAAGCATGGTGGTGCTGCTACAGTGAAGTGTTGCCGTGCGCTGCATTAGAGCACTAGACCAAAGACTCAGAGGATTTGTCTCCCATCTCCTTCTGCACATGGGCTGCATGTACCCATCTGCCTCCACAGAACCTAAAGCTCTGTTATAGTAAGAAACATTTTAATTGCTGCCTTTATCTTCTTTCTCCTCTCCACGTTCAGCCTTGCTGCTCCGTGCCACCTTCCCTTTCACCTTATGGAAGATCCGACTACACTGCCCTGCATTCGGAGCATCCTTTCAGTGCAGAAACCTGGGAAGGCCAAGGAAAAGGTAAATTTAACAACACTAGGGCAACATGGAATTGAAATCCCAATAGGAAAGTAAAATTTGACATAGATGTTGGCCCAAGCTGTTGACTCAGTTTTGGGTCAAGAAAGCTTTGCTGCTAATCCCCAGAACTGGAAGTGCTTCCAAGTTTTAATTCATTTCCAGTAAAAGCTTTGTCAATAGTGCCCCAGCAGAGTTAGGCCAATTAGTTATGACAGCTATGTCACAGTCATACCAGACTAGCCAAGGAACCAAATACAAACTGTCTTCTTCTCTTCCCAGTTAAATACCAGGCAACCAAGATCAGCACAAGGAAATGCAGTTTCATACAGGTGCCACAGGTCCCGAATTCCAACTCAAAATGGTCATTGCCTCCTGCTCCTTAAAACTTAAACTGTGACTTACAGCCAGGCAGACAGTTTTTCCTTTCTTTTCCACTGATGATGCCTCCTGATTGCATACTTGGCTCTTCAACAGGCTTTTATGGTTGCTTACTTCAGTGAATCTGGGCAGAAGCTCCTCAACTTGCTCACAATAAATAATAGTTTTAAACAGATCTTAAACAGCCATTACAACTGTGAAAGAAGGAACAAAGCAAAACATTATGTTTGGTCACCTATCTGTTTTCTAGTCTTTTCTCTAAACAAAGGGTATGCAGGTATGGGTTTCTGCTGGACAAAGTTCTGATAGTGTTCCCTCAGAAGAACACAGTGCTGGAGAAACCAGGTCACAGAAACAACCTACGAACTAGCAAAAAGGCAAAAGAGGTTTTAATGGTCCTTAATCCCCATTAAAGCTCTTGCTAGAATCTCAGTCCAACTCCTTCACACCTAAGGTTTGCTTCCTCCAGAAAGTTCCACAGAGCCAGAAGCAAAACTCCCCTGTGTTACATCCCAGAGCCTTTGTGAATCTTTGGATACCTCCAGAGCATGGAATCCACCCAAAATCACAATTAGCATAGGTGGAATTTTAATAGAAGAATCTCCTCAAGGATAAAAAAAGTTTAAGTTCAAGTCTTACCAAACCCAGGTCTTTCCCATGGGGTTTCTCAGGAACAACTTTGAAGTTTGGAGAGCAATTCCTCACTTCACCGATTTCAACAGGACAAAAACAATTCAGCCAACTCCACATAGAACAATAATGGAAGAAGAAACAGGACACACAGGTTTCTGAGCTTGTACATCATCAGAAAGTGCCTCAAGAAGATTCTCTCAGCAAGACAGCAATTAATGATCAGCACTGCTCCCTCACTGCCAAACAGGAGTAAACAGGAGAGCTGCAGCTAACCACTAATTCTGACCAGAAGCTTCTCACTCTTTCAGCAAACCCCACTGCGTCCAAACACACAACCTTGTCAACGGCCCTCTCTCAAAATAAGGATACTACAACAACATTTTCCACTAGAATAATTTGTCATTATTCTTAACAACAAACCAACCAGCCACAGGACATTTCATATCGCAGAAGTACTACAAGGAACAATTACCTAGACTGATGTGACACAAAGAATCCTTTCCTAAGAAGTTATTTTATTTTGACACCTCAAACCAAATTCACTTCCCCCATGTGCAGAAAGTGTCTCTCTGCACACACTCCACAGCCATCCTAACACGGCAGAAGCAGTTACAGATACAGAGTGAAATCAAAGACTCATGCTAAAACACAATACACCCCTTTCTCCCAGCAACCTCTGCTCTCTGCAGGCCCCTCAGAGCCAGATCAAGGAACAGAAAGGCTGCCTGCGAAAGCAGTACCAACCTCTTCCATCTCTACCCATGTCTCGAAGGAGACAAATAAAAAACCCAAACATTATTCACTTACTACAGGCACCAATGTTGGGAATCTTCTGACAGTCCAACGAGGACTTGATGCCCTCATACGGTCTCCTGAGCTCTGCTTCATTCACCTCCACCATCTGCCCTCCTGCCCCTTTTCTATTTCAGAAGCTCACGTATGCCCTGGAGATGGTTTATGCCTTCACTAAGACCCATCCCAAAACTCGAGGATATCTGTTAGACCTGCAAGCACTCCAAGATGAGAAGTAGGTCATCACAAAGACCCAAGGCATCTGAAGATACTAAGCACAACCTCCTACGAGCACACACCAAGGTTCCTCCAGACCATCTCATCAGATAAATAACATGGGAAGAAATTATCTTTTCTTGTACCACCTCCCAGCAGTCACCCGAAACACAAGCTCAATGTTCAAACGTATTATAAAATGAAGCATTTGGTTACATTAGTAGAAAGGGGTGTAAATCAACTGCAGACACATGCAGGAGGAATGTAAGCGTTTCATCTCAGAAAGCACAAAGTGGAGATTGCAGACAATTGTTTCAACAGGGAGAGGAAATACAAGTCATTATTTCTAGAGCTGCTTACACTACTTCTATAAACATCTGCAGGCTTCTGAAATGAAGCGTTAAGTGCCTCTGTAAGGGCAGTGGACTAAAATGCAGAACCACAAGTGAGGCTTTCCAGCTCTCTTCCGAAACACCAGGTATCTCCACCTTCGAAAGAGCCAACAGCTACAAGAAGATAACCTATGGCAGCGCCTCTGAGCCCTCGCGGAGTGGAGGGAAGGCGGGGTTTAGCCCTTTCTTGAAAACAGAAGCCAAATTCAATGCAGAAGGAGTGACACTCCAATAAAAACGCAGGGAGTGAGAAGCATCCTTTCTGAACTGCCTGGCTGTGTGATCACACTTGGTTTGGGGTTTGCAATCTGTGTCTGTACTGCAGCACTTCATGCATCTCTGAAACAGCAACCAGAATGAGTAACCAGAGCCCTGACTGGACGGCGAGCAGGGTGGCAGGAAAGTCGTTTGAAGAGGAGATTGTGATTCAACAGAATATTCAAACTGCAACCAACAGACAAGGATCTTGCAGACGCTGCCTGAAGGAATTTGCTGTGTTTGTGTGCTTCAGAGTGATCTTCCTGACCACCTCAGGTGCTGCCTTCAGGAACCAAACAGAACTGCCACCTGTATTCCTCACTAAAATCATCAGGTAGGAAAGTCATTTTGTTCATTTCCCACAAGAAGCATTTCATCAGGCTGCAAGACTACGCAAAGGCTCTGTGATCACAATGCAGCTTCAATTTTTATTAACTTAATCACAGCTGCAATAAAAAACAACATAAAAATCTTTATCACTGAAATTTGTACCGTAGTATTTTATGTCTTCCAGAACTTTAGCTTCATCAGAACTGAAACATTAAAGACCCATGGAAGAAGAAGTTTGAGTATGCACCATGCAAGCAAGCATGCAGCTCCAGAGTTAACAATGGCAACTGGAAATGCTTGGCAGGAATTCCATCTTTATTCATCAGATCACTGTCTAAATGCTGGAGAACTAATTAAAGTAACTCTGTGAAACCACCACCATAAGCAGAGACACTTTGAGTAGCCCTTGCCCTGCCCAAGTCCTCTCTTCTTAACCACATGAATAAGGCACAGCGATGCCCTTGCAGTGATTCTGGCATGCGTGTCAGTACAGTGTTCCACAGCAGCGCAGATCAATAACCGGTAGCGGGAAGAGCACATCGGGCCGCACTTTACAGCACTTTCGCCTCAACAACAGAGCATGTTCCACAGAACACCAGCTGTCAGTTGTCAGATAAACCTTTGTCTACAGGCCACTGTTCAAAGGCACTGGAACAAGCAGTTGCGTGCTGCCTGCATCCAGGGCTCGTCAGTACCCCCCTGGCAGGGCTGCCTGTTTGGCAGGTGACTTTTCTGTGAGCAGGTTTTTCATTTTGATTCTGCGCTACCTTTGAATGAACAGTGCGTTACATTTGGGCCTTAAAGAGAAAGATACAGGGAATGGAGCAAATCCAAGAAATAAGCAGAGTCACGAGAGGCCTCTGAACTGGCAACGCACCTTGTTCCGCTTACTCCTCATCCTTGCTCTGCACAACCAAGAACAAGCATGCCCAGATGGGCTGCTGCTCGCCCCAGCCCAACACCCCGCACTCAATACCTGTGCTTGCACAGTACCTGTTATCAGCGCTTCCAACCCCAGTCAGAGGGCAGGAGTTAAATGCCATTCCCCGGATCTTGCTCCATAAACAGCAAAGCAGCTCACGCCCTCTCCTCTGGAAAGATGGGGACAGTTGTATTTTGTTGGGGTTTTTTAAAACCTCTCAGATCTTCCAGAAGCAGGGAGGAAGAGAAGTTCACACAGAGGTCAGGGCAAGCTTTCACTCCACGTTCCAAAACACTACTATACATCACAAGGGGGAACACAGAAACAAGCGGTGCTCACACAGCTCCATCCTGATCTCTCAGTTACAGCCCCAGCACTTGGATCAGAGCATCCATTCACGTATTCCTTGCCACAACCGACTCACTGTCCCTCCTCATAGTATCCACACACAAAAACCTTGAACTGTGGAGATAGAGAACACAGCAAGGACAGCTAAAACAAACTTCACTGTCTTAGTGATGCCATTGTTCTATTCATGCAAACCTGAGAGTGACCTGGCATGAAATCACAAGAACGATGATTAATCATGCAAGCATGTCTTGTTAGTAAGAGGCACAAAGTAACAATCATCATCTAAATAGTATTTTATATGCTCTAGTTTTACACGAGTTTGCCTCGGCAGACACAAAGCTCTAAGACACAAGTTTTACTGCTCCAAAGCTGTCTATGAGGGAAAACACATCTACATCACTTTTACTCTCTCAAAGTTTTAGCACCTTGTTAAAAAAAGAACTGACACGCTTAGCAACTATTCTGAGTCTCTGACAAGCTCCCTCACTTTCTGGGTCTTTAAAGATATCGCAATTACATCACTATCAATCCATTACGCATTCTGCTTCCTACCATCCAGTGACTGAGCACCCTTTAAATTGTCTTTCTTCAAAGCTAAAATTTAGACAGGAAACAAAATCACTTACTTTTTGTAGCGTAAATATCTTCTAAAAAGTATTTTATATGAAGAAAGAAAAGGCAGAAACAAGAGCCAAAGAAGTGGTACTCATTTCCCACATGAGGCCAGGCTGAGAGAATTTGGGTTGTTCAGCCTGGAGAAGAGAAGGCTCTGAGAAGACCTCAGAGCAGCTTCCAGTACGCAAAGGTGCTCCAGGAAAGCTGGGCAGGGGCTCTTGATCAGGGTGTGCAGGGACAGGTGGGACGAGGGAAATGGCTTGAAGATGGAAGAGGGGAGACTGAGATGAGATCTCAGGTATAAATGTTCTCCTGTGAGAGTGGGGAGGCCCTGGCCCAGGTTGCCCAGAGCAGCAGTGGCTGCCCCATCCCTGGAGGTGTTCAAGGCCAGGCTGGATGGGGCTCAGAGTCCCTGATCCAGTGGGAGGTGTCCCTGCCCATGGCAGGGGGTGGAACTGGAGGAGGTCCCTTCCTCCCAAACCATTCTGTAGTTCTACGATTCTATAAGTTCCTCTCGTAAAGTTTGGATTTCCAGCATTTTCTCAGACTTCACATTTGTTAATGTTTTTAACATCTATGTTATGCTTATAATCCAGAAAGACGTCAAAACAATCCAATGTTTTCAGTCATTCATTTATATACTATTAAAAACAGTTTTCAGGACTCAGCTCTTATTGTAGCTTTTCCCCACATTTTTCCCACTTTTTATCATTTTGGCTTTACTGATTTTGGATCTATGAAGTATCAGGAACATTCTATGGCAAATCCATACCAGAATTTCAAGTGAAAGGCCAAAGCGCATTTAAAGCTAAGAATAGCCGCAAGTACCGCTTAGAACGAGCAATCTCTTCCCAGGGCGAAGGATCCCCATGGATTAGGGGAGCAAAGCTCACACGTGGGGCAGGGGTGCAATGACAGCACTCGGAGGAATGACACAGAACCTGCCAGATCGGGGCAGGCTTCGCGCTTTCGGTACCAGTGCTCGGAACCGGGCGGGTTTTGCTGGGTTCTATTCCAACCCCAGCCCAAGGGCAGGCGAGGGTGGCCCGGGGCACCCCCGGGCAACTGCCACGGAGGAGGGGCCGGTGGCGGCAGGGGAGCGGCCCTTCCCGGGGCCTCCTGACGGCTCTCGCACCCAGAGCCACCGGCTGCCCGGCCCCGGCTGCTGCCCCTTCCACCGCCTCCCACGGACACCACTCCCACCTCCTTAGAGGATCACAGTATCGTGGATGGTTTGGGTAGGAAGGGACCTCACGGCGCACCCAGTCGCACCCCCTGCCAAGGGCAGGGACACCTCCCACTGGATCTGGGGCCCCAAGCCCCATCCAGCCTAGCGTGGAACACCTCCAGGGATGGGGTAGCCACCACTGCTCTGGGCAACCTGGGCCAGGGCCACCCACCCCCCCAGGAGAACGTTTCCCTCAGGATCTCCCCTCAATCCCCTCTCCCCCTCAATCCCCTCTCAAACCCCGCACCCTGTCCGTCCCGCCTAGCAAAGTGCCCGGCACCCCCGAGGGGCCCCGGGGCAGGGACGGCGGCTCTGCGGCCCCGCACACCTGGCAGTGTGAAACGACGAGACTCTGATTGCCTTCCCCATGGTACTTCCATTCATTCTCATTCATCTTGTCGGCTTCCATGCCTGGGCCGCAGCGCCGTGCCCGCCGCACCCCGCCTGCCACCGCGCCGCCACGCCCATGGCAGCAGCAGCAGCAGGAAATCCCGTCCCCGACACAGGAATTGCCACCCCACACCAAAAGAAGCCCTACCCCCTGCACCACCCCAGCGACCCATGGGATCGTGGAGCGCTCTGGCATGGAAGCGATCTCAAAGCCCCTCCAGTTCCACCCCCTCCATGGGCAGGGACACCTCCCACTGGATCAGGGGCTCCGAGCCCCATGCAGCCTGGCCTTGGAACACCTCTGGGGATGGGGCAGCCCCCACTGCTCTGGGCAACCTGGGCCAGGGCCTCCCCACCCTCATCATGAAGGATTTCTTCCTAATGTCCAGTCTAAATCTGCCCCTCTCCAATTTAAGGCCATAGCTCCTCCTCCAATCACAACAAACCTCTGTAAACAGCCCCTCCCCAGCTTTCCTGGAGCCCCTTTCCCTACTGGAAGCTGGTCTAAGGTCTCCACGGAGCCGTCTCTGCTCCAGGCTGAATAAAGACAA
The DNA here is from genome assembly GCF_017976375.1 of Cuculus canorus. Classification (NCBI taxonomy): domain Eukaryota; kingdom Metazoa; phylum Chordata; class Aves; order Cuculiformes; family Cuculidae; genus Cuculus; species Cuculus canorus. Next base: position 176,956 of record NW_026527841.1, read on the forward strand.
CTCTATCAGCCTGTCCTCATGCTGGGGGTGCTCCAGCCCTTGGATCATCTCCGTGGCCTCCTCTGGACTCACTCCAACAGCTCCATGTCCTTCCTGTGCTGAGGACTCCAAAACTGGACTCAGGGCTCCAGATGAGATCTCACCAGAGCGGAGCAGAGGGGCAGGATCCCCTCCCTCACCCTGCTGGTCCCACTGCTTTGGATCCAGCCTAGGACACGGTTGGCTTTCTGGGCAGCAGGAGCATACTCCCGGTTTTGTGAAGATTCTCCTGGACCAGCACCCCAAGCTTAAGGGAACTGCACGGGCAGCGCAAGCAGGGACAGGGAACCTGCGAAAAGTACAGGGATGCTGCCCAGTTGTGTAGGGATGGTGTCAGGAAGGCCAAGGCACAGCTGGAGCTGAACTTGGCAAAGAATACCAAAGGCTTCTACCAATCTGTCAGCCAGAAAAGGGAGGTTACCAAGAGCATACTCTGCTGATGGACAAGAATGGGACCTGGGGTCAAAAGAGGAGAAGGCTGAGGTACTCTGCAGACTTTTTTTTGCCTCAGTCTTCACTGGCAGTTAGAACTCCATGCTATTTGAAGTCATGGCAGTCAGGGGAAATCCCTGGCGGCTGGAAGAAAGGGAACATTGTGCCTGACTTTAGAAGGGGTAGCAAGGAGGACCCTAGGAACTGCTGACCTGCAAAGACCATGGAACAGATCCTCCTAGAAGCTCTGCTGAAGTACAAGGAGGGCAAGGTGGTGATTCGAGATGGCCAACACGGCTTTACACCAAGGGCAAGTCCTCCCTGACCAACCCAGTGGCTTTTTACGTCGGAGTGACCTATCAGTGGACAAGGGAAAAGCACTGGATATAACCTATCTGGACTTCTGTACAGCCTCTGACATGGTCTTTGACTTCTCTCTAAATTGGAGACATGAATTTGATGGGTGGCCTGTTTGGTGGATAAGGAATGAGTTGGATGGTTGCATGCAAATGGTAGTGCTCAACAGCTCAGATTCCAAGTGGCGACTTGTGACAAGTGGTGCCCCTTTAGGAGTCCCTACTAGGACTAGTGCCATTTTATTCATCAGCTGGAGTCCTCCTGTGGCTGCCCAGTGCTCGAGAGCAGCAGAAGCTCCAGCCCCCCTGAGCCCATGAGGATGTGAGTCGCTTGCTTGCAACATGGAGCCCCAAATCCCTACAGCTGGTCTGGATGCCAACGTGGCACCAGCCATGCCCTCGTCCCCCACCGGTGCCCTCATCACCCTGCAGCCACAGAATAAAGCTGTCTGCTGTCTGCTCCTCTCTGCCCCAGAAGGTTCCACGCTGGTTTGTCAGCTCCGTCCTCATCTCCCGGATGTGGGGTCAGACATGGCACGAGCAGGCAATGCTCTTCGGGGTGACTGCTGCCTGAGCTCCCAGGTGCTGTCTCATGGCTCCCCAGCGCTCGACGGCAGCAGTCGCTGCAGCCCCCTTGGACCCAACCACCTGCCAGAGCACTCCAAGCTGAGACATTGGGCCCAGACTCCCTACCCGTGGCCGAGAAGGTGCCATGAGAGCAGCACCTCCAGCCAGGCAGTGCTGGGGCCATCCAACAGCTCCACAGCACCAGAGACCAGCAACGCTAGAACAGAAAGCAATGAGGCATCAGGACAATCTCCCACATCATTACCACTGGAGACCAGCAGGTCCAGCACCAAAAGGCAAATGGCCTCAGGACCATCCCACGGCTCCCTGGCACTGCAGACTAGCAGCTCTGGCAATGAGGGATCAGGGCTGTCCCATGGCTCCCCAGCGCTGAAGGGCAGCAGCCGCTCCAGCCCCTCTTATGCCAACCACCTGCGACAGCACACTCAGCTGCAAAGTTGGGCCCAGACTCCCTCCATCCCACCAAGGAGGTGCCGGGAGAGCAGCACTTCCAGCCTGGCAGCACTGACGCCGCCCAGCAGCTCCACAGCACTGGAGACAAACAGACCCAGTATGGAAAGCCAGGAGGCACTGCGACAGTCTCCAACACCACCAGCACAGGAGACCAGCAGCCTCAGCACCAAAAGCCAGGCAGCATCAGGGCTCTGGGACGGTGCTGCAAGCTCACCGACACCTCGTTTCTCCCTCATCCACCGCCTGCTACTCCCTAAGAGGGAGAAACGAGATGAGGGTGAGCTTGCAGCACTATCCCAGAGCCCCAAGGCCTGGGCACCACTGGCCTACGTGCTCCCCAGACACGGGCAGCAGTGCTGATGTCACAGTGGCCAGCAGTGCTGGTGTCGCCACGGCCATTGTGACCCGCGAGGCCAAGCCAAGGTACTTCAACGCCGGGCAGAGGCCGTGCATCAGTGCGACCTGGTGAGGTGAGGAGAGAGCACGGGAGGGACGGGGCTCGCGAGGGGCTGCCAAGGGAGTAGGGGGCTCAGGCCTCGGGGCTGTGGGACGGTGCTGCAAGCTCACCCTCATCTTGTTTCTCCCTCACCTGCCTCCTGTTACTCCGTCAGAGTCGCGGAGGAGCGTTTGGAGGAGACAGCCCAGCGCCGCTGGGACAGGGACTCTCCATAGGCTCACCGCTGGCATCGGCCATGTCTGCAACGAACGAGGAGGGCTCCAGCTCGATGGAGCAGGGTGAGAGCAACGTCCTTGTCCCTCGCCTGGTAGAGGGGTTGTCGGGGCTGTCAGGGTGGGTCCCGGAGCGGTGGCAGGGGGAGCCATGAGCTCCCCAAGCACCCCAGGGCAGGGCCCAGGCTGGACAGTCCCCCTCAGAGATGCTTACCCCCGGCCCCGCAGAGGTGCTCATTCCCACTGGCATTTGCTCTCTCCCCTCCAGCCTGCGTGCTGTGTCGCCAGGCAGAGGCTGACCCAGATATCTGCGGGCCCAAAAAGGAGAAGGAAGGGCTCTGTGCCCACGTCTTTTGCCTGGTGAGTTCCTCGGCACCTCCCTCCAGCTTTCTGACAGGCGGTCCCTGCCACGCTCTCCTCACCCGCTTTTCCTCTTGTCTCTCCTGCAGTATTTTGCCAACGACCTCTTTCAGCAACGGATCAAGAAAATTGGACTGCTGGGATTTCTCCCTCAGGATATTCTACGTACAGTCGAGCGGGCAGCAGGGCAGGTGAGGGCCTGACAGGAACAGGGAGATGTGTGCAGCGGCCACATCCTGCGTCCTGCCTGGGGCTGTGGGGCTGCCTGTGAAGGCCCTGAGGCTGCCGCTGAAGGGCTGTTCTGCTCTTTCCAGAGATGCTTTGTCTGCAGCGAGAGCGGGGCCGCCATCACCTGCCATCTGCCAGGTTGTGACCGCAGCTTCCACCTCCCCTGTGCCATGGAGGGTGGATGTGTCAACCAGTACCTTCCTCACTACAGGTATCCCCTCTCCCTTCCTCACTGCAACCAGGGAAGGACCTGACACTTGGCACCTCACCCACCCCTTTCCCCTTGCACCAGGTCCTTCTGCTGGGAGCATCGCCCAGAACAGTTCGTGAGGGTGGATCCGGAGAAGAATACCACCTGTCTCATCTGCCTGGACCCTGTGGAGGACACAAAGTCCTACATGACCATGGTGTGCCCAGCGTGCAAACACGCCTGGTTCCACCGGGGCTGCATCCAGGTACGAGCTGTTCTCTCGCTCTCAGGGCATGGCAGTTGCTCAGCGGTACCACGGCCTCACTCGTGCTCCTTATGATTCTCCTGCAGGGACAGGCTATGCGGGATGGCATTTACTCCTTCTGCTGCCCCCTCTGTAGAGACAGAGAGTCATTTCTCGCGGAAATGCTCATCCTGGGAATCCGAGTCCCCTTCAGGTTGGTGTCCTTCTGTCCGGCTCACAAGACAGGAGACAGCAAGTGCTGTCCCATGGGTCTGGGCTTCCGCTTCACAGAGGAGGTGGAAACGGTGCAGGGCAGGAGGAGCAGGGATGCCCTGCATCTGCCTCATGCCAGGGCAGCGGGGGCTCATCGATTTTCCTTTCTCCATCAGGCGTCCATCAGCAGAGAGCAGCGAAGACATCGAGGCTCTAATCGCGAGGCACAGCCGCTGCGATGCCAGTGAGTGCCTTTGTCCAGGAGGCAGGGAGCAGGTGGCGGAACACGGGTAAGTGGCCAATGCTGCACACCGGGGCTTTACACGGGATCTCTCTCTCACCAAGACCTCGAGGCAGAAGGACTAAGAACAAAGCTCTGTCAGACAATCCCATGCCGCGGTCACTTTGTCCTCAGAGCCATGAACCCATTTGCTTCCACAGGCGCTGGGAGCTGCTCCTGTGCAGCTCCTGTGCTGCTGAGGGCACCCACCGACACTGCTCCTTCTTGAGGGACACCACGACCCACTGGGAGTGCGACGGCTGTGCAGGCCTGGGCACTGGTAAGAGGCCAAGCACCCGGCTGTCCCCAGGCTGGCGGCCAGGCAAGGGCTGGCGGCGGGTGCTCAGGGTGGCCACAGCAGAGCCTCTCAGCTCCAGAAGGGCTGGGGGCACCGCTCTGGCCTAACCTGCCCCGGGCCTGTGGGACCGCGCCCTTGACCGTCCTGCTTCCCCTGACAGCCTCCAGCACCAGCTCGGAGATCACCGGAGCCAGGACTGACAGCCAGGCGGGATTGGGGCCTTCCCATGGCTCTCCGGCACCCGAGACCGGCACTGAAAGCCAGGAGGCATCGGGACCATCCCACGGCCCCCTGGCACCGCTGACCAACAGCCCCGGCACTGAGGGTACCGAACTGTCCCACGGCTCCCCATTACTTGAGGGCAGCAGCCGCTCCAGCCCTTCTGGGCCCTACCGCCTGCGAGAGCGCACCCGGAGGCGTCGTCAGGCCCAGACTCCCTACACTCGGCGAAGGAGGGGCCGGGAGAGCAGCCGGGTGCCAGCACCGAGCGCCGAGAGCAGCACCTCCAGCCAGGCAGCGCTGGGGCCGCCCAACAGCTCCACAGTACCAGAGACCACCAGCCCCAGGACGGAAAGCCAGGAAGTATCGGGACAGTCTCCGACATCACCACTGGAGACCAGCAACCCCAGCACCGAAAGCCAGGAGGCATCGGGACCATCCCAGGGCTCCCAGGCACCGCAGACCAGCAGTGCCAACACTGGGGGATCAGGGCTGTCCCGTGGCTCCCCGGCGGTTGAGAGCAGCAGCCGCTCCAGCCCCCCTGGGCCCGACCGCCTGCAAGAGCGCACCCGGAGGCGTCGTCAGGCCCAGACTCCGTACACTCGGCGAAGGAGGGGCCGGGGGAGCAGCCGGGTGCCAGCACCGAGCGCCGAGAGCAGCACCTCCAGCCAGGCAGCGCTGGGGCCGCCCAACAGCTCCACAGTACCAGAGACCACCAGCCCCAGGACGGAAAGCCAGGAAGTATCGGGACAGTCTCCGACATCACCACTGGAGACCAGCAACCCCAGCACCGAAAGCCAGGAGGCATCGGGACCATCCCAGGGCTCCCAGGCACCGCAGACCAGCAGTGCCAACACTGGGGGATCAGGGCTGTCCCGTGGCTCCCCGGCGGTTGAGAGCAGCAGCCGCTCCAGCCCCCCTGGGCCCGACCGCCTGCGAGAGCGCACCCGGAGGCGTCGTCAGGCCCAGACTCCGTACACTCGGCGAAGGAGGGGCCGGGGGAGCAGCCGGGTGCCAGCACCGAGCGCCGAGAGCAGCACCTCCAGCCAGGCAGCGCTGGGGCCGCCCAACAGCTCCACAGTACCAGAGACCACCAGCCCCAGGACGGAAAGCCAGGAAGTATCGGGACAGTCTCCGACATCACCACTGGAGACCAGCAAACCCAGCACCGAAAGCCAGGAGGCATCAGGACCATCCCAGGGCTCCCAGGCACCGCAGACCAGCAGTGCCAACACTGGGGGATCAGGGCTGTCCCGTGGCTCCCCGGCGGTTGAGAGCAGCAGCCGCTCCAGCCCCCCTGGGCCCAACCGCCTGCGAGAGCGCACCCGGATGCAACGTCAGGCCCAGACTCCATACACTCGGCGAAGGAGGGGCCGGGGGAGTCGCCGGGTGCCAGCACCAAGCGCTGAGAGCAGCACCTCCAGCCAGGCAGCGCTGGGGCTGTCCAACTCCTCCACAGTGCCAGAGACCACTAACCGCAGGACAGAAAGCGAGGAGGCGTCAGGACAGTCTCCCACACCAACACTGGAGAGCAGTAACTCTGGCACCGAAAGCCACGCAGCTTCAGGGCCATCCCAGGGCTCCCCAGCAACACAGACCAGCAGTGCCAACACTGAGGGATCAGGGCTGTCCCGTGGCTCCCCAGCGCTTGAGGGCAGCAGCCGCTCCAGCCCCTCTGGGCCCGACCGCCTGCGAGAGCGCACCCGGAATCGACGTCGGGCCCAGACTCCCTACCGTCGGAGAAGGAGGTGATGTGAGAGCAGCCAGGTGCCAGCACCGAGCGCTGAGAGCAGCACCACCAGCCAGGCAGCGCTGGAGCCGTCCCACACTTCTGCAGCACCAGAAACCAGTGCCGTTTTATTCATCAGCGATAGAGGCAGCGAGATCGAGTGCACCCACAGCAAGTTTGCAGATGACACCAAGCTGAGCGGTGCAGTTGACACTCCTGAAGGAGGGGATGTCATTCATAGGGACCTGGACAAGTTGGAGAAGTGGGCCCACACAAACTTCATGAGGTTCAACAAGGCCAAGAGCAAGATCCTACACCCGGGTCAGGGCAATCCGCAGTTTCGGTACAGGCTGGGTGGAGGACGGATAGAGAGCAGCCCTGTGGAGAAGGACTTGGGGTGCTGATGGACGAGAAGCTGGACAGGAGCTGGCAATGTGCTCTTCCCGCCCAGAAAGCCAACCGTGTCCTGGGCTGGATCCAAGGCAGTGGGACCAGCAGGGTGAGGGAGGGGATTCTGCCCCTCTGCTCCACTCTGGTGAGACCTCACCTGGAGCCCTGCATCCAGTTGTGGAGTCCTCAGCACAGGAAGGACATGGAGCTGTTGGAGCGCGTCCTGAAGAGGCCACGGAGTAAACAGAACCGACAGCAACACTGAGCCCCGGGGAACATCGCTTGTGACCGGCTGCTAGCTGGAGTCCTCCTGTGGCTGCCCAGCGCTCGAGAGCAGCAGAAGCTCCAGCCCCCCTGGGCCCATGAGGATGCGAGACGCCTGCTTGCAACATGGAGCCCCACATCCCTACAGCTGGCCTGGGCGCCAACGTGGCACCAGCCGTGCCCTCATCCCCCATCGGTCCCCCCATCGCCCTGCAGCCGCACAATAAAGCTGTCTACTCCTCTCTGTCCCAGAAGGTTCCACGCTGGTTTGTCAGCTCCGTCCTCATCTCCCGGCCATGGGGTTGGACACGGCACGAGCGGACAACGCTCTTCGGGGTGACTGCTGCCTGAGCTCCCAGGCGCTGCCGAGCTACAGCGCTGGGCCGGAGCCAGCCGAGGAGCCTGGCTCTGAACCGCAGCGCTCGGTCCCCGGCACCGTTCCCCTCTGCCGGCACCGTTCCCCTCTCCACGGCGCTGGAAAGCCGTGAGAAATCTCGGAGTGCCCAGTGAGAAGGAGACCCTGAGCACAAGAGTCGGGCCGGGAAGGCGGCTGGTAGCAGAGAGTGGCTGGGGGCACTCTGAACACGGGAGCTGGAGCCTAAACTCCTAAACTCCCTCCAGCCAGCACAGATGTGGATGCGGGACCGGCCGCGCACCCGTCCACAGCTGCTGGCCTGGCACATGGGGGGCTCTGTCCCGGCGCACCTCTCCCCGGTCACACTGATCTCTCCCCGCTGCCCGGTCTCTCCGATCTGCTCCTACTCCCCAGTCACACCGATCTCTCCCCAGTCACACCGATTCCCCCCCGCTGCCCGGTGACATATCCCTCCCTGTCTTGGAGCTGCTGTAGAGGGCTGCTGTCTTTTTGAGTCGAGGGGTGGGGAGGGGCCAGGTAGAGGTCTGGTGGCCACTCCACATCAGCGTCCATATCAAAGCCCACCTGTGCAGCAAGGATGAGTAGGGGAGAATGAGCCATTCTGTCTCTGCCACTCGTTTGCCTATCAGGATGACTAAACTGGCACCTGGCCACCCCCTCCCTTATCAGATTTACACCACAGATTTCAGAACAAAGACTCAGAGGTGATCCTCAAAACAAAAAGATTAATGAGATTTGTGAATAGGAATCTACATATGTTGCACTTGGGTGATTTAGACTATGAGTTTTTGTGACAGAAACATCCTGATCTATGACCCCGAATTTTCTGGATTCCTACACGGTGGTGGGGATTGCACTGACAGGAAGCAATCCCCTGTGTCCCATACCATCGGGCACCACTGACCAAAGTAAAGGAGATGGGCCAATTGATGTTATCACACCAGAATGGTCTATAAGAGAATGAGAGGAGCAAGCCTTAATCAGAACTCCCTCTCCGCTGGTCTGAGATCCCCCACCGACGTCAACAATCTACGAACACTAAACACCGGTCTCCCCCCGGTCGGTCTGTCCAGTCCCCCCCTCGTCGGTCTCTCCCGTCTCCCTCCGGTTGGTCACTCCGGTCCCCCCCCCCAGGTCGGTCTCTCCCGTCTCCCCCCGGTAGGTCACTCTGGTCCCCCCCCCGTCTCTACCATCTCCCCCCGGTCACATACCTCCCTGCTCCCCGCCGCTCTCCCGGCCCAGCGCCTGCGAGGCCAGGATCTCGATCTCCTCCAGCTCCTACACCATGAACTCCTCGCCGTCGCCGAAGGGGTCCCCGGGGCCGTTCCCGCCGCTCTTGGGGCGTTTGTGCAGCAGGAAGCCGTTCGCCAGGGTGGCCCCGGCCCGGCCCCCCGTGAGCACGGCCATGCCGCTGCGCTTCCTCGGCCATGGCGAGTCCCGAGCCTGCCCACAGGCAATGGGAGCAGCCGGGGCAGAGCCGCCCAAGGATTGACTGGCGGGGTTGCCATGCCCGGGCCGGACCTGAGGCCCTGAGGCGCGAGGGCGGGCCGGGCCGGCAGCGCCCGGGCCTCATTCAAAAGCGGCGAGGGGCCCGGAACCAAGCCTGGGAGTCGAGGTGCAGCCTCCCCAGCGCTGCTTCCCCAGGCCCGCTGGCCGCACGGCATCTGGCACCAGCCATGATGCCCTTGGCCTCCTTGGCCACTGGGGCCGCTGCTGGCTCATGCCCGGCTGCTGGCGACCAGCACCCCCGGGGCCTTCTCTGCCGGGCGGCTCTCCGGCCGCTCTTCCCCAGGCCTGGAGCTGCGTGGGGCGGGTGCGTCCCCAGGGCAGGACCTAGCCCTCGGCCTCGCTGAACCTCAGCCCGTTGGTCCCGCCTGTTCAGATCCCTCTGCAGAGCCTCCCTGCCTTTGAGTAGATCCACACTTCCTCCCGGCTTAGTATCATCTGCAAAGTTGCCGAGGTATTTTATTACAATAGATACCGTTTTCCGCTTGGATTTGGCAAACGTGCAGTCAGGGAGATCTCATAATCGTTCGTTACGTACCTTCTTTGCTCCACCCTGATCAAGAGAATCGTCACCTTTGAAATAGCTGGTTTAAATCAAAAAGCATAACTTAGTGCATGCTTTTTTTATCACTGAGACTCTGATAATGCACATCACGTCTACTCGATATGGGTCGATCCAGAACTAAAGGGATGGCAGAAATCTAATATGGGTTTATCCCGGGGAGGAAAAAGTCTAACAAAAGCCAACAAAACAAAATGAAAAAAAAACCCCATCGCCTGTAAATGACAGCTCGTGGAGTTTTCCAACACATCTCAGATCTGATGCTTTTTCAGAGCACACGGAGAGAGATCTCTTCTTTCCTTGAAAGGGCCCCACAGGTTCATCCTGCCAGAAGGTTGTGCAGCGCTGCGAGAAGTACAGTTTCATAATTGGCATAATCTGCACTTGGAACGAGCTGCCAACAGAATGGCTAATCCTGCACTCCCCCATTTTCGGCTGCGCTCCCGTTCTGCCCGTAACGATGGCTGGAGCTGCTGTGTGGCCACGCGATGGGTCACACTGGTTTCCTGGGTCAGCTGAGGAACTTAAAATAATCCCACCTGAGGAAACCTGAGCTTTCTTTTAATGAATAATCTGCTGGAACGTGCCCCTGGGGTGTAAACATGCTAAGGGCAATGGGAAGAGAGGGCACATGAATCTATGGCCAGGTTCAGAAAGGAGGTCGCAAGATCGCACTTTTGAGGTAGCATGGTATTTATATTAGCCTCCACGCATGTGAAACTACTCGTTACCTGTGCTTATGTGTTGGAGATGGCAGATAATCTGAGGTTTTAAATTTGAGAACACATGTCTTGAAAATACGGTTTCTGTTCATTGATTTCAGTCGTGAGGATTCCCGTAAACTGGGTTCTTCACAGGAGTTGGTCGGGGGGAGCATTTATCTGGTATGGTGCCGTTTGAGCACAGAGATCACGCCAAAATGATTAGCACAGCAATCAATAAAATGTGGTGTGTGTGAATATCAGGAATTTAGGTATTTTGAAGTATTTGATAGCTGTGGCAGGGAACATAAATCTGAATTTATCAGTGTGTGTGTATGACAGGAACTCCTCCTCAGTCCTTCTGTGCCGTCAGACACTTACACCGTTTGGTGTTTCGTGCTATATGCTGAAATGTAACGTGTGACGCCTTGATGTGAATTTGTAATTTCTGTTCTGGAGACTTTGTACTCTGTGAACTAAAAGTTTTAACAGGAAAAGTCCTGAGGTTTTTCCAGAAGTGCCTTGCCAAACGATGGCAGTTTAGCTGAAGGCCAGGTGACTGGACCTGTTCTCTTCCCTCTTTACAGATGGTCACACAGCGCCTGTGCCAAAAAGCTGTTTGGGATGTGTCCTCCTTTACCCATTAACAACTCCAAGGACCAGACACCACGTTAGGGTATGTCTGTGATCCTGGACAATACGGTGTTTTCCCAGGGCCGGTTGTGTGTCGCAGGACGGTGTTTGACTGTGGACAAACAGCATAACGTTAACAGCAAAGGATCTGCAGTAAAGCGTTAGCCTGTCCTGAGAACACAGAAAGTATCAGGTTTGTGTAACTCCTGCCCAGGCTGCTGAGTCTGCTCTGTCGGCCTGCTTTCACCTCTTGAAGCAAAGAGCTTTTTGTTTTCCAGGCACTGGAATGTCACTCAATACAAGGCAACCAAAAAGCTCTTCATCCCTGCATCTTTCCTTCCTTGCCCACAGGATTAAAGGCTGTAAGAACAGGCTTCAAGGAGGAGTTTAGAGGGGCTTGGTCTTGTTCCATTCCTTTTTAATACCTTCTTAAAGCTATTAGGATTTCACCATCATGTTCTGCTTTTAAGACCTCCAGCAATTTCTAACGACGTCTTCTTTTCCATATTTATTCTCTTATTGATCCCAATAATTCATCACCACACTGGTGTTGCTCGGCTGGGTTTTGGCTTGCACCCCATCCCCCCCAACAATTCTTTGTACTTTTCCTCTCCATAGATATTCAAGACTCCTGTGCGTGGAAAGCCAGTATTTAATGCTGTTGTTGACGTGCAAAAACTATTGTTTGTCTTGGCAGTTCCTTGGAGTTACGTATGCTGCGCAGTGAAGTTATTTATGCTCTGTGCCTGTAACATCTGTTCTGTTTACTCCGTGGCCTCTTCAGGACTCGCTCCAACGGCTCCATGTCCTTCCTGAGCTGAGGACTCCAGAACTGGACGCAGGGCTCCAGTATCACCGGAGCGGAGGGGCATGAACAATTTGACTGTTATACATACACAGTTTCTTTACTCAAGCTTATTCTTTACTGCTTATTTGTAGCGACAGTTTTTTCCACTGGTCAGGTTTCATACTATGAGCTCTCTCTCTGGCATCCCCTGCTACTCCAGCCTAGAAAAGTACATTTCACCAAAAGCTCTGCTTTCAGAGTAAAATTAACGCTTTCAAGTATCTGAACATAATCCACAATGAAAAAAGTGAAAGGAAGTAGAAAGGAACATCAAAGATAAAGCAGCACCTTAGTTAGTTATTCTCGATCAGGTCAGCTGTTTGTTCAGTATGTCAAGAATGCAGATGTTCTCTCCACAAGCTTTTATCTCACAGTATGCTTCTACCCAAAGTTAAGCTTCAAATTCAAACTTATCCATTGCAGCCTCCCAGCTTGGCTCATTCCTCCGTAAACAGTGTATGAAAACATCATTGTCTTACTAAAGGCAGGGGGACCAGAAATTGATTGCCACCTCATTTCCTACATTTTTTTTTTTCCATAAAAAGCACAAAGTATCCCATATAATAAGAAAATAGTTGTGGTACATGAATTAGAGGTTTGAAACTCAAAGAAAGAAAAAAATATTGTGGAAACCTACAATACAAAAGTGTCTTTTATCCTGTCACTTGCTAATGACAGGTAAAGAAACTCAGTGTTGACTGACAGACAGAGAAGAACACACCTTGGAAGACAATGAAAGGACATCACAAACACTAGGACAGAAAGTTGTAAAACTGAATGTAATGGAGAAACATTACTGACACGTAATCAAAGCTGTTGATTTTAACTTTGATCAAAATTAACAGCTGCTGAATGGTCAACTTACTTCCCTCTAAAACAAAAGCACTAAATAAAATATCCCAAGCAATTCCCAGATATCTTTCACTAGTAGCTGCTAAGAAATTCTGAGGCTAAAGAAAAAAAAAAAAAAAAAAAAAGAGAAAAAAGACTATTTACAGCTTACTTCATTGCCTGACCTGTTCAGGGTTGACCAAGTTAATGTGTTGTTAAGAGCACGTCCAGAGGCTTCTTAAACACTGACAGGGGTGGGACATCAACCACCTCTCTAGAAAGCCCGTTTCAGTGTTTGACCACTCTCGGTAAAGAAATGTTTCCTGATGTCCAGCCTGAACCTCATGCCCTGGCGCAGCTTTGAATTGTCCCCAAGCATCCTATCCTGCGCACCCAGGAGAAGACATCAGCACTTCCCTCTCCACTTCCCACCTCTTGAGAAGCTGTAGAAAGCAATGAGGTTGTCCCTCAGCCTCCTTTTCCCCAAACCAAAAGGGGACAAAACCAAAGTCCTTAGCTGTTCCTCGTAGGACATTCCTTCCAGGCCTTTAGCTAGCTTTGTTGTCCTCCTCTGGAAGCATTCTAGGGCCTTCACATCCTTCTTAAATCGTGGAACCCAGAACTGCACCCAGAACTCACGGTGAGGCTACATCGATGCCTCATACAGCGGGATAATCGCCTCTTTTCATCCACTCTCAAAATGCCACATCAACCCTTGGCTTCTCTTCAGCAATCCTGTTCATATCCCCTTCCCCCACGCATTCTGGTTTAGACCTCTCCATCAGTCCCACAAGCTTACATCCAAAGATGCGCTTTCCCTATCAGGACTGGTGGATGACACCCAGCCCCTGCACCGCAACCTATTCCTCTGCCTCACTTGAGAAGTACTAACTCAGCAAAGCAAGCACTAGAGTTTATCATCCCTGCTACCAAAGTCAGGGCATCAACCAACTAACAGCTAAAAAGCATGTCAAATGCAGGCCTGCCTTTTGGATGGAAAACAGCTTTTAATACAAAGACCACCACATGAGTCTGAAAATCGTCCTTCAAAACCGAACCCGACTCACCTGACCAGTAGTTTACGAGGTTGTTGCACCACCCAGTATTAATGATACAATATTTAAAACAAAAGATCTACTTAACATCAATGAAACCAACACAGCTGTGGGGGAATCTCCATTATAACAAAAGCCTGGTATATCTCTGGCATCCTAAACATACAAAATACCTAGAAACGCTCCCATCTCGAGTCAGGTCTTTCAGGGTTGAAAGCTTGAGCACCAATCAAAAGCTTTTACATGCTACATCACTAAAGCAGCCAGCTTGCAACCGTTGATTCGCAAAGTTCTCAAAAGCCCCTTCTACCTAAATAAAAAGAACAGATTCTCCACAACTTGCTAGGAAATACCTCCTAGCTAAGCTCAAACTTTTGCAAAGCAAGGAAATAAAATATACCCTCACCTCCTAAAGCTAGAGAGGCGAGTGCAGCGCAACTTTAGATGTGGCATATCCAGGCTTAACTTGGGTACAGCTGACCTTACCAGAGCTAGGGCAATTAGCCCGAGAAAAATAAGGGAAATCAAGCTGTGAATTCATCTCACCCCCTTTTCAGTTAGGAAAGACTTGTACCTCTTCCTTTTAAAGCACCAATGAGATCCTAACAAGGGATGAAAATATCTGCAAGAGGGATCCGGCACGTTCAGCTGTAGAAGTGACACTGCAATGGAAACAGAGCTATAATCCTACAAGTTTGGAAATTAGAAGTAACCTGGAAAGAGAGAATGCAAAATACACTTAGCTTGACATACGCTTTCCTAAGTCTATCCTACAGAGTCAAGCCTCCAGTTTTTTATGTGAGATTAGGCCAAACATTGGTTCTCCTGAGATGAGAAACACTTAGTCTGACAGAATTTATTCAAGCTGGAAACAGAGATATTTAAAATTACTGCAGGATTTTCCTTTCCCATCAATTAGCAAGAAATCTAAAGCAAAAACAAAGGGAAAACAAAACAAAACAAATTACAGCATGAGACAAGCATAAATTCACTGTCGTTCATACAGTAACTGAAGACATGAAGTCATTAAGTCCAGAATCCTGCAATACAATTTCAAAAATCATTTTCCTATCAGAGCCACACTGTTGTTTGCCACAGGAGGGAATTCTTGGGAGACGGAGCAACTAAAACCTTCTTGGTGCATAACCTTCTGTACATCAGGAGGGTAAACACATTGGGCACAAGACACTGCCAAGATGCATTTCTTACAAAAATCACATGTTGGGCGTTTACAGTAAAATCTCTTCATTTTCTGTCTCACGCCAAAGGACTTTGCATGGGAAGAGAAAGAAATCCCTTCACACAGATGCATTTCTAGCCACGAATGGCATACAAGAAAAACTGCTCAACTAAGTAAGAAAAACACTACCTCTCTAACTTGTTTAAAACCCTCCCAGACAAAATAGAATCACAGCCTCCTAATGCATCTTCCATTTTTCTGTTCCTTCAATACTTGTCAGCACTTGAAATCTATGGTAGTGGACAATACAAACAGAGCACCTTAGGACAGTATATTAATTCTGTGGAAGAAACGTTTCTTTAAACAGGAGTATTACCTATACCTTCGTCTCAGGGTCCACTGAAAAATCTGCTTTGGCTTTCAGGAGGTTTGGCATTCAGCTCTACAGAAAGAGAATAATCAGATATAAGTATTTAAGAAACAGATATGCAGAAGTCAATTATATATTACAAGCTTAAGAAACACATGGGCCGATTCAATTTTTGCTTGCACTGCCACACAAATTAAGTTTATGTATATATACCTTGATCTCTGAAAACACGTTTCTACTTTAGTCTAGTCTAGACATTTTTCATTTCTTACAGGTACATTGATTTGATGTCCCTTGGAGAGCTAGCAAGCTGTGCTTCTGTTGCAGCTCTGCATTATGCTGAATGCACAGATACTAATTCCAGGGGTCTCCAACTGATCTCATGACATACAAACTGTGATCCGTGAAGACTCAGCTGACCAACAGTGCAGATCAAACATCCCTTGGCTTGAAGAAAATAGGAGTACACATTAATGACACATCAGCGACACATTAGCAAACTCCTAAGAATCTGAGAAATGTCACGTAGAGATTACCTGATGGCTACCAAGGTAAAAAGAGCCAATTTTAACAAGAAGATATGGTGTACACATTAAAAGTGATTGAAAACCAGCACTGTAAACTCTTCTAAGAACACAGCTACAGTAAAGCAAAATAACAGTGCTGAGTGCCCAAGTTGGGGATCTCAGTCGTCCTTCTGTCTCTGCCTCTAACAACTGCCTAAAAATACGACAGTTTTGGACAAGAACTTCCAGTACTGAGGAAAAGTGTTCTAAGATTAAGAGGACTTACGACATCAAACAAATATACCGTTACTTTAGGAAACTTGGCACAGATCTTAATGAGAAAAGGAGATCATCATAAAGAAAAGCAAGGCTAGAATTCTTATTCACAGGTCAGCAGTATCACAGCTGCATGGGAATTCTTATTTTATGGGATAGATTTTGAGGGCTTCGGCACAGGAAGTACATTCAAGTCTACGTGAACAAGTGATCTCCAAATTTGTCAACACTTTGAAATATACACGCTGGGCTGTGTAGGTGTTGGATTTTTCTGAACGTTACATTATTGTCCCCAACATTTTCAGTAAATTTGTACTAAAAATCTTTAAAAAAATCTTGCCATGGAAAAAGAGACTGAAATGGATTCAATAGAAGCTCATAAGAACAAAACAGCTTTTTACGCAACTGAGGAGCGTTTTAAAAAAGGCTTGGGTGCCTTACCATGAAGCAATTTGACTCCAGAGAGTTTCATCATCATCTCATATTACCCCTTTCACGTTTTGCCCAATAAAGTACGTAACTTCAAACAGTATTGGCAAAAGTTTTCCCCATGATAATGGCAGTCAGAAGATCAAAAAAGGACTGAAATGTAGTTAGACAACTAAGGTATACTAGAGTGGCTGTGAGACAAAGAACTTATTTTACTGTTGAAGTTTATAATTGGTGGGCACAACAATCCCAGACCACTGCCACACATTTGATAGACATTAGAAATAAAAACTGAAACCTTACCTAAAGACTCTGTTAAATAAATATACCTTAATTCCTGGATACGACACCTTCATAGAACAGAAGAATTCTGAAAAATTCATAAAATGGTATTAATTTTTTTGAAAACACCGTGTAGATCACAGCAATTTCTGCATTACGTGCAAAAAATTATAGTTGAAATCCTAAGGGTATCAACAATTTGACTGTTATACATACACAGTTTCTTTACTCAAGCTTATTCTTTACTGCTTATTTACAGCGACAGTTTTTTCCACTGGTCAGGTTTCATACTATGAGCCTTCTCTCTGGCTAGAGAGAGAAGCTTAGAAAAGCCTAGAAAAGTACATTTCACCAAAAGCTCTGCTTTCAGGGTAAAATTAATGCTTTCAATGTATCTGAACATAATCCACAACGCAAATGGTGAGTGAAAACAGATACGAGGGAGTCATTTCCAGCCCCTACCTCCTCCCTCCACCACCAAGTACAGCTAATGTAAGCTGGTTTGTATCTGCAAAATCTTGCAGACTAACCCATAGCTGCACATCTGGGTGCCTTCATGCGTTTCAGCCTTCTAGTTTTGTAAATACAACCTCGTTAAATTATTGGTAAGAATGAACAACAAAGATTGACTCACATGCTGGGTCTAACAACGTCAACAGCAAAACTGCCACAAACTTTCACTGAAAATTCTGAGGGTTCAGATTAGCAGTAAGTTTACCGATTTCCAATCAACTTTCCTAACAAAGTTCTAAAGAAAAACACTGTCAAGACAAATCCCTTAAACATTCTGTTTGAATAAATATATATTCAGTAATACATGTTAAAATCTTCAGCTCTTTGATACAAAGCTGTAGAGAGTGCATTCTGAAATGGTAACAAAAAATCACTCTTCTTATTATTGAAACCTCACTTTTCATAGAATTAGAAAAATAAAAATACCTTATTGAACTTGCATCCACTTTCTAATGGGCTTGATAATAAATAATTCTTCATAAGTTTTCAAGGATAGAACCTAATTCAAGCAGGTAAAGGAACAAGTCCTAATGTATCTAACCCTTCTAGAATATTAAAATAATTTATATAGATTTCTCTTTCAAAGTACAAACTCATTCTCTGGTGTGAACCCAGAGATCTAGGATACAATGGTTGTGTTGCTGTCAAAATAGGATAAATAAATTCTTATTTCACAGCGGAAAGTGGAGACATCGTGCATAGCTCAAGTCCGCGCTACTGCTACCCAGTGATTCATTTCTATATAACAAGACTATAAAAGAAAATTACACCAGGTCTTAATCGTGTAGCTGGACATCCCGACTGATCAGCTAGTTGGTGTGCAGCAGGCATAGCAATAAAATTGTCCTGGAAAGCTGAATGTCTGGTCTAAACAATGTGCTTTTGCAACTAAAAAGCCATTTTTCCAGTGAATGTTTGACATTTTTCCTGCAAGTATCCCAACCAATTAAATTCTTTCCGTTCGCATTTCACACCGCACAGTTTCCCTTCACCTTTCTTTATGACACGGGTCATGAGTACAACTGCAGTTAAATAACAAAAGTTGCTGGTTTGGACACATTGATATCACGCTCATCTCTGCTCAAATTGGAAAACAGCAGAGGCGCACTAGTCTGGTGTGGGGGAGAACTTCAGTTTTGCTTTATTTCATTTCTTATATTAAGAAAAAGTGTGGGAAAATGCACTGATGGCTGTTTTTCCTTTAAAATTTGCTGTAATCAATCACAGAAATGTTCAACCAGTCAAATTAACTTCTCAATCAGGGATGAGTTCAACTATAAAAAGTAAGCTAAAATCCATGGAAATAATGGAAACATAAATACAAATTACTTGGAAGAAATAAAGCCTTAAGTTACTTATTACATCCCTGAAACAGAGGCCTCAACTCATTGCTCGCAGGTGCTGATTCAGATTGCGTTGGCTCTGCATCTGCAATAAAAAAGATATTAAAGTTCTTAGCATTACTTAAATCATGACAATAAAAAGGTCAACTACAATTTCCAGCTTCTGCCTCGCATCAACAAGCATACAAAGCCCTAGTCGAAAAAGACATAAACAGTAAGAATAAAGTATATATGTGGTCACATGACAAGGAGAACGGCCATTTGACTTTGCTACAGTGAAATAGTGCATGTAAAAGGAAAATTACTCCTCAGTACCTGAAGTGCCAAGTCATTTTAACATCTGCCCCTGGAGTTCTCTTAAAAATATTCAGATATTCAGCAGCGTTGGAAGTAATTCATAAAATGTAACTGCGCTTTTATTTTATCTTTGGGCTTGCAAAGCAACCAGTATACAAAGATGTTGTCTACCTCATTAAAGTTATTCATGTCAGAGATGAAGCACAATACAAATAAATAAGTGTTTCAGCACTTAAAACAATACGGCTTGATTTTTTAAGTAGGCACACAGCTTTTGACTTCAATATCACTCTTAAAAACAACAAATATTTCAAGTCCTTCTGTATCTAGTTATACAATTCAAGTATACCACAGCAGCTGTGAGACACAGAACTAATTTTACTGTTAAGTTTACAGTTGGTGGGTACAACAAACCCAGACCCAACTTAGTTAAATTCTTGGTTAGAATGAATAACAAAGACTGACTCACATGCTGGGTCTAACAACGTCAACAGCAAAATTTCCACAAACATTCACTGAAAATTCTGAAGGTTCAGATTCAGACTGCGATGGCCCTGCATCTGCAATAAAAAGATATTAAAGTTCTTAGGATTACATAAACATGACAACAAAAAGGGCAACTACAATTTCCAGCTTCTGCCTTGCCTCAACAAGCTTACAAACTCCAGGACTTTTAACTTGTATCTAATAAGATAAGCTACCTATAAAGTCTGCAGTATGATGCGAATCTAGAGCTCAACACAAATGGGCTACAGATTTAGATATGAAAGGGGTGGTCTCCTGTCTGATGTGTCTTGGACCTATCCTGTACCAGAGACAACAGAGAAAGCTCCATCTCCAAAGGGAGCTGCAAGGTGCTCGTGCTGCCACTTGCTTTGGAGGAGCAGACTAATGCACCCAAGCGGGAAGAAAACACAAGCACTACTTTCAGAACACACCTGAAAGAATGAAAAGCACAAGGTCAAAACAGAATCAAGGCACATCTCTAGATAAAACCATAGTGTTAAGAGCATTAAAAAGACATTCTCCTTTTACACAGAGATAATGAATCAATTGCAATAGCTAAGACTGACAAAGGAGGGCAATACAAGCACAGCAGGTGTCATGCTATCTAAGAAATTGTGAAAGAAAATAATCTCAAAAATAAAATGTACCTGTACATCGAACTACGCAGCACACAGACATTTCAGCAGTCCTTATAGCATACCCATCATTTTGTTCTCTATGCCAAAGTAGTGTAAGCAAAACAATATCACGATTACTCTGAAAAATGTTCATATATATATACACCTAATGTTCCATTGAAGGCACGCTTCATGTTAAAGACACCAACTACTAACAAATGAATGAATTTGAGGTTTCAAAAATCAGTCAAAACCAGTCAATACCATAACCGTTGCTAATTATATTGCTAAAGCTCAACGCTTCACTTTTCCTCTGAGCAGATCTGTAGATCCAAATACATTAATGAAAAAACCAGCATAGGTAATAAGAAATGGAGATTGGGTGGGAAAATTTCATTTTGCACAGAAAGGGCAATAATCATATACTTTATTTCTAAGTAACTAGGCATATACATAGGACTGAAATGTATCTATAAACATATACATGTAATCATCAACAAAAATAAAACAACAACCAACAAAACCCCTCAAAGCACACAACTATGCCTGATTTAGTAATATGTAATTTTACGTGAGGAGAGCCATCCATTTTATTGGAACTTAACATGTAGAATTCTGACTCAGCTCTGGTCTCAGAGACAAAAAAGTGAAAAAGGGAAATCACACAAGGAACGCATAAGTTAAAAACGCTGACTGCACTCATTCTGTGCTGCACAAAGGTGACATTTTGCCACAGATTTGCCCATAAATTCATTAGACAGTTTAAGCATTTATTTTGCATCATGAACATATTTCTAAAACATACTGGGGTACTGATGACCGTGTAACAAGTTTTTAACACAAAGTACACAGAAACAATTCAGTTGTGCACACAGCTGATGATGTGATTACATCACATCACACACGATATCATAATTTGTTAAAAGACTACTATCTTCCAGGTGTTCCTTACAGAATTTTTCCTGCGGCTGAACTTATATTGGCTATAATTTATGTCTTTTCTTAAAACGGTAGTCCTACTTACAGAGGTAACCTATGCTAACAATGTACATTATAGCTTGCATCTGCTCACTGGTACTGAGGAGAAAAACAGACAATTTAGAACACAATAAAAGTGCGCTGCATCAAGGCATGTACCTAGATGCTTAGTTTTCCTAAAGAAAAATTATATTTAATAGCTTTCCTAGGCAAATTAAAGTGCTGCTGTCTTAGTTGTTTGTAAAATTATTATAGTGTCACATACGATAGTGAGTTCAGTAGCAGTAGGGGTCCAAGACACACAAAGCCCAGACACATACCGACTAATCCCTGCAACCCCACAAGGAGTATTGTTACTTGCCTCCACGAGTAGTTGCAGGATTAGGAGTTGAATGGATTTCAGAAACATACTACTTACAGAGGTGGAAAGGAAAGCTTATTTTTGCTGCTGAAGTCCTTGTTTGTAGAAACATTTGGCATTCTGCTCGCATATTTGGAGTTTCTAGCTGGGAGCTTTACCTGTGTAAGAGAAATCTTAATAAAAGGAGCTATGATCAAATAATAAAAAAGCTAGGATAAAAAACCCAAGAAGATTATATAATAGTATAACTTCCATAAGTGAATGTCAAAAGGCCCAAAATTCTTCAGATTTTACTATCTTATCTACATTATTCCCATAAGTGAGAGCAGAGGAGTAGAAAGGAACAGCAAAAAATCAAGCAGCACCTTAGTTACTTATTCTAGATCAGGTCAGTTGCTTGTTGATTATGTCAAGAATGCAAATGTTCTCTCCACAAGCTTTTATCTCACAGTACGCTTCTACCCAAAGTTAAGCTTCCAATTCAAACTCATCCATTGCAGCCTCCCAGCTTGGCTCATTCCTCCATAGGCAGTGTATGAAAACATCATTGTCTTACTAAAGGCAGAGGTACCAGAAATTAATTGCCAACCCATTTCCTACATTTTTGTTTCTATACAAAGCATAAAGCATCCCATACAATAAGACAACAGTTGTGGTACATGAATTAGAGGTTTCAAATTCAAAGAAAGAAAGAAAGTTTGGGGAAGCCTACAACAGAAAAGTGTATTTTATCCTCTGTCACTTGCTAATGACAGGTAAAGAAACTCAGTGTTGACTGAAAGACAGATAAAAACACACCTTGGAAGACAATGAAATGACATCACAAACTCTAGGACTGAAAGTTGTAAAACTGAAAATAATGGAGAAACAATAGTAACACCTAATCAAAGCTGTTTATTTTAACTTTGATCAAAATTAACAGCTGCTGAACGGTCAACTTACTTCCCTCTAAAACAAAAGCATTAACTTAAATATCCCAAGCAATTTCCAGATATCTTTCACTAGTTGCTGCTAAGAAATTCTGAGGCTAAAGAAAAACGTAAATATATTTAAAGAATATTTACAGCTTACTTCATTGCATGAAGTGCGGAAAAGAAAGCACAGACATTGCCAAGCTTATTAACCATTTTTTATGCTTTATACTAAAACATCCTTTTAATTAGAACCTCCACACTATTTGGCCATTTTCTCTTTTAGACATCAGCCTGGGCTGGCAGTCCATTGCTTTGCCATGAGCACAAAGAAAAAATCCTTCATGCACTAACACATCTTTGCTGCTTTGCAAAATTCCCAGGAGAACAAGAATTATCCCTGTGATTAAGGCGTTAGGGAGCAACTACAGTATATATCCCAAGGCATGGAGAACCATGCAGTGGTTCCCCGATCTCCACGCCTCTGTGCAGACACAACTATAATATAAGAAACAGTGGAGACTCTAATGCTTCAAAGGAAACTGGCATAAGGCTCAAGAGCAAGGGCACGCTCGGAAACACTGTATTCTAAACTGAGTAGAAGAGGCACCTTTAGAGGTTGAAATTATCTTGCACTTGTCCATAAGGATGCTCTTTGGGTCTGTCAACTGCAGTGTAAACTGCTCAGTCAGACTGGACTGAAAAACATTTTCAACACATTCACTCTCAACACTTGAGGTACTTTGCTGCTGCTGCTGCAGTATCATCACTTAGTCAAACAAATAAATTGAATATTCCGTGGAAATTTGCCTATGGTATATTGCAACACATCTCTTAACATTTCAACATACAGGAGGTAGGGGGAGGAAACCAAAATCAAGACTGCAAGGGCTAGATCCATCATCTCCCTTGAAGACTCTTCAAAAACGTACTCTTAAAGCACAAGACAGAAACTTACTGTAAAAGGAGATACAATAAATACCCATGAAAGAAGCAACATGGGATGTTTCAGGATAGGAGATGATCTTTAGGGAACAAGAAAAGGTACCATGTACGGCAACCATTTCAGGGTTGGTGGTGTGGAGATAAAGCTAAAGCTAGAGGCACGGAGTCTGCCTTCTCAGGCACCTAATCTTAAAGAGAAAGTTTTGGTAGATTTAGTACCGTAGACAAAGTTCAACTTCATCTTCTAGAAGACAAGTATAAATTGAATACCACGGCCTCGGCAGATTTGGTATCTGATCTATCACATATAGACATGAGAACTTCCATTCATGTCACTGCATGAAACTGCGTCTTGATCAAACTCCACCCAAACAGAAATGCACCTCAGCCTCCCTTTACCAGTCACCCCACATGGACTTCAATTACACAGTTCTTAAAGTTAAATTTGACCCTTGGAATGCTTCTTACTTGCTAACCGAAACACAAAAACTGCTTCTGGAATACGGAAACTTGAGTGGACTACAGCTTCCCTTCTATAAGAACCAACAAGTCCAGCTAGAAGTGTCTGCCCAAGCTCTACAAAGCATCGTCACAAAACTACACATATTGCTGAGTTGTACGTACACACGACAGACTGCAAGGGTGTCTTTACAAAGTGACCTCTTCCATCACACTTTCAAAGGCTCATTTTTTTTCCATAGGTTAATTTCAAAACTCCACAGGATTTTTTTGTAGTATCTACAATCACTTTCTACCACCACACTCAAGCAAAGCCAAAGAAAACAAAGGAAAAACAAACAAGCGAGGCATACACTCACCAGGTCTGCCTCCTTGTCTTGCCAGCCTGACAGAAGCTGAATCAGCCTCTGACCCTGCAGCACCAGAGGGCACTTTGTGGGAAGGTTTTGCAGGGTTGACGACACCTGGTATCTGTTGGAGGAATCGTGCTTTTCCAGGTTATCAGCTTCTCTTGTTGTTTCAGTGGCCTGTGGCGTTACCCTCCTAAAAGAATGGAAAAGAAAATGGTTATGGTAACAGTTAACTGCCAGCATCCTTCTTTCAGGCAACAAATCAAACCCACAGGAAACTCAAGCAAGACACTGGATTTCAGTCTGGGGACACAAGGCCAGGCTTGCTTCTTCGGGGGGACACGGTGCACACAGCTCCCAGAGGATCAGGTGCAACGAGGGAACACCTTGGTTTCAGTTCTGAAACAGCATTCAAGTTTTTAGGTAAAGCCTTCAGTCCAGGGGATTGTATACCTTCACGCAGAAAATGACTTCTAAAGACACCAAGAGCAGCAAGAGGCACAGAAGAGAGTAGGAAACACTTCAGCCTTTCGTTTCCTTTCCTCCTCACCCATTAACAAAAGCAAAGACAGTGCCTGTCAGGGTGCAGGTGCCCCTTTTGTGCAGGTCTTGATTCGTAAAGCAAATAAACCGAATCCCCAAACCACCCACCTCTCCAGAGAAAAAACGCCCAACACCCCACCTCCCGATCCATTCCTTTCTCAATTGCTACTGAGCAAACCCAAATCCTTGTTAATGGGAAGATGGAGTGGCAGAGAAACCAACCAAACAAAACAGAGTGAAAAATGACTACAGGGAAGGAGCACAGGACACTCACTGCAGTGACTGCAGGCGCAGCAAATGCTGTTCCGTAGGTGAAAGCGAAGCACTTTGGGGCAGCGCAGACTCTGGAGAGAGGGCGTGGTCTCTGGGAAGAGTGGGAGGCCTCCAGGGATGGGGCGTGGCCTTCAGCCTCAGGGGGCGTGGCTTCTGGTACCCTGGAAGGGAGGCTTCCAGCACATGGGGGCGTGACTTCCAGTCAGGGAGGGGCTTCCAGTCCTGCAGGGGCGTGGCTTCCTGCACCAGGGACTGTTACTTCCCATCTCAGGTTGCGTGCCCTTGCAGCACACTGGGGCGTTGCTCCTTCACGCGGGAGGGCGTGGCTTCTAGCACAACAGGGAGGGGCCTCCCTGCCATCAGGGGCGTGGCCTCCTTCACCCTGTCGTGTGGGGGCATGGCCACCCAACTCTTCCCTGCCATGGGCGTGGTTTCCCAGCAGAGGGGGCGTGGCCTCCAGATTCAAAGAACATCCCCTCTCAGTCCTGGGGGCGTGGCCTCCCGACAAGGGGCGTGGCTACCAGTCTCAGGCAAAGTGGCTTTTTTTCTAGGGGTGTGATCTAGCAGCCATCTCAGGAGTTTATCCCAACCCCAGGAAGTGTGGCTTCCAGTACCAGGGGCGGGGCCTCCTTGTACTCGGGGACGTGGTCTTTAAACTGATGTCTCATGGGGGGTGGCCTCTCATTGGGGCGTGGTCTCTCAACAGCGGCGACATGGTTTGTAAATTCTGGGGGTGTGATCTCCTCGATCCGGGGGGCGTGGTCTCTCGTTCCCTGTCGTGTGGGGGTGTGGCCTACCACTCCTTATCTATGGTGGGGCATGGGCTCCAACCCCTCCACGGGTGTGCCCCAAGGGGGCGTGGTCTCTTACTGGGGCATGGCCTCCCAGCCCATGGGCATGGCTTC
Source organism: Cuculus canorus (assembly GCF_017976375.1). Lineage (NCBI taxonomy): Eukaryota > Metazoa > Chordata > Aves > Cuculiformes > Cuculidae > Cuculus > Cuculus canorus. Next base: position 202,464 of record NW_026527841.1, read on the forward strand.
CTATCAAACAGCAGGTGAGATCTCCTCGGGGCGTGATTTCTTAGCCCTGGACTCGTGGTGGGGGTGTGGCCTCTCATCAGGGGGCGTGGTCTCTCAATGGTGGGGGCGTGGTTTTTCACAGCTGGGGGTGTGATCTCTTTGCTCTGGGGGGCGTGGTCTCTGACACCAGTCACGTGGGGCCGTGGCCTTCCACTCATTATCTGCAGTGGGCGTGGCTTCCCCATGGGTGGGTGTGGGCTCCAACCCCTCCAGGGGTGTGACAGCCCAGATGGGGTGTGGCCTCCTACTGGGGGGCATGGTCTCACAACACTTGGGGCGTGGTCTCCCAGCCCGGGGGGCGTGGCTTCCCAGCACACAGCAGATGGGATCTCCTCAGGTTTGGGAACCCTCACGCACACACCACGGAGATGGGCATCCCATGAACATTCACACGGAAAGCCACCCATGGTGCTAAACCCTGTCCAGTGGGAGCAGCTGGGACATGGGCATTATGCCTGATGAAGAGCCTGTCTGCTCAATAGCCTCTCCCATCACTTGCAGATGGCTCCTGTCTCTCCAGGGCACGTCACGAAGGCTGCAGAGAAGAGGTGCTCACAGCATCCCATCCCTTGCCAGGGGGGTTCTGTGCACCCGTGCTGAGCCTCACAAGATCTGACACCCGTTTGCATGCAGGGAGATCATGGAGACAACAGACACGCTCCGTTTCACTGCTCCAGTCTGAAGGAACCAGGATGTGTGATCGCTGGAGCCTGAAGAGGACTTGCTTCCTTCTGAATGGCTCTCACTCTCAGTGCAGATGGAATCCGCTGTTTCTGTTTGAAATGGCTTGCATGATGGTGGAGAAATGTCTTTGTCCGTTTCCCACCTGGAAGAGGGTCAAAGCTGATGTGCTTTATGCTGCTTCTGGCTGGGAAGCACATGTCCCCTGACACCTTTGGGTGATGAGATCTGATAGATTGGCTCCGGAAACCTGACAGCAAGTCCTAGCTGGCTGCTCTTGCTGCATCCCGACTGTGGGGTTATGAACTTTATGCCCGAGAGACCAGTAAAGTGTGGGTCAGGCACAGAAACCAAGCCACGGTCTAGTCTGGGTTAACACTTTTCTGTCTCGTGTCTGCCTTTGCAGCAGCCTGCAATTGGGCTGCTGTTTGATCTTTGATTGGAGGCTGCGATACTCCCAGTGTGACCATCCACCCCTCCAGGTCCGCTCATGACCCCATGAGCAGATGGGTAACAGAACACTTCAACATAAACCAATTCATAAGGCTGAGACCAAACTGGACCCAGCCGCACCCAGCCTCCTCTTTAAGAAGGGGCTTAGGAAGCAAGGGGGTCCTTTCCGAACCTCATGACTGAAGAGGAGGCCCTTCCACTGCCACAGATCACACTCTTGCTCTGAACAGGACAGAACATCCCTGACAGAATCTCAGACCCTGAAGGAGGATAAGGAGGAGACATTGGAGGGTCCCGTGGGTCCCTGCAGGGCTTGGGCAGCAGCCTGACAGGAGCTTCTGGGGCGCAGGGTGTGCCGCCACACCCAGCAGACCCAGTCTTAAACCTCTCTATTGGAGGATAGGATTACTGTTGCCTAATACATTTTGGACAAATATTTCTTCCTCGAACCAGTGCATCTCTTCATCCAGGCTCTCACACCTTTTTGCCTTTACTCGGGGAAAGAAACACTTCGCCTGGACAAGGCTCCCTGTGGGCTCCACTCTGTTTCCTAGCAATCGTAGTAAAAGACATGTGGGATGCTGTGTTTATAAACAAAGTTGTTTGGTAAAATCTAATGATACTTTATGAGTAACCAAAGAATCTCACGCAGCTGACACCCACCCCTTGCTGTTGGCCTCTGCTCTGAAGGGCCATCGGGCTTCTCCACCCATGTCATGCTCCCTAAGACAAGTGTAAAATACCTGGGCAGCATTCTCCCACAAGGAGTTGTTTATTGGATGGAAGCCCTCAAAATCTTTCCTGAGCAGTTCTTAAATATCAATGTGAGCCTGCTTAGGAGCTGTAGGATTCTGCTGTCCTTGTAGAGCTTCTTCCAGGGAAACAGCCAAACTGTCAGGACAAACATCTGCTCCAGATGCCGGAGAAGCCCTGCCCTGGACAGCAGACAAGGTAGAGCCCTTGGAGAGTTCCCAAGCAAGCTTTAGTGACTGCAACGGCTCTAGGATTGCCCAGGACAGGGCTTTTGTGGGCAGTACATTCTGGAGGCTCCTGGTAATGCAGTTCCCGGGCAGGGCTCAGACGAAGGGGAGTTGCCCATCACTGCTCTCCTTGGTCTCTCCCCATTGCTCTCGGCCCACCTCGAGAGGAATGCACAGCCTGGCCCCAGCCAGCCTCGCACACATCCCTGCATCCTGAGCCAACCTGCCCTCCCTGGGTGATTCCCAAGCCTGCTGTGCCCTGACCCACCACCTCCTCCCTGCATGCACCGGCAGCCGAGCGTCCGCTGCTTTTCTTCCCGGCCTTGGCAGAGCCCAGCGGCTCCTCAGTGCCATTGGACACGTGAGGCTTCAGCTATTCCTGCAGCTTATGCACAGCTCCACTCGCTGTCCTGTAGCCTGGAGGGCTCTGAAGCCGCTTTGTGTTTCTAAGGGCTTGTACAAGGACGGGTGGGTGCGTGACATCAGCAGAGGGACAGAGTCGGGCACTCACACCGTGTCACCCCCAGAGCTGCCCGCAGGGACAGGGAAGGATGCTCCAGGGGCTGGGAGCAGCTCCCAGGCCTCGGGGCACAGCCACCCTTGTGCCACAGAGAGCGTCTGACCGTTGTCACGCAGGTGGTGCTTTGTGCATCAGTTTTCCCCTCATTCCCTCGCCCTGAGACAATGTCCCCAGCCGTACGCTGCCATCCCAGGGGACTTCAGTTGCCGCACCCGGATAAAGCAGCAGCCCCAGGCCCGGCTCTGTTGCTCGCAGGAGCTGAAGGTGTCAGTTCAGGGCTCACACCGTGCTTTACTGGGTGGGGGGAGGGGAACGCAGAACTTGGGCTCCCACCTCCACACCCCAACATCTCCCCACATTGGAGTGCAAATTACACCAAGAGTAATGGGATTGTTTTAATGCTTCTTTACTGATTCATACACTACAACTGCTCTCCATAAATACTACTTATCACGTTAAGGGTCCTAAAAGGGGCAGAATCCAGCTCTTGTAAGTCCCAGCAGCGTCGGGGAAGCATCCTGTCAAAGCATGTGTGGGCTCTGAAGGGTGACTGGCCTCTCACAAGAGGGACGCAAGGCTGCTCCAGTCGCTTCCATCTGCTGGTACAGATATATCGTTGATGTCAAACAACTGCTCCACATTGACAGCATTGCAAAGGGAATCGCTTGTCCCTTCATCAAAGAGATGCTGCAGGAAGGAAGCGGCCATGCAGCTTTCATCCAAACTCAGGTCGTTCTGGTTGGACTCATCAAGGACCTGCTCCAGCCCCTGGGGACAGTCAACGTGTTGCCCATGTACCATCACTTCAGGGTTGCGCTTTTTGGGGCTGACTGGAGGTGTGACCTCCAGATCCCCAGAAGTGGAGAACTCCCTGTTCAAGTGGAGGTCCATGTCCAAGTCCCCTTTCAGGGATCCCAGCTGGGTCTGCTCCTCCTGGGTCAGCAAGGCACAGCTGGAGAGCCGACACACCTTGGCCATTTGCTTGGGCAAGGGCTGCTTGCGCTTGAGCCCTGCTTTGACATCCACTGCCTTCCGGTTCTGGTTCTTGATAAATTCTTCAAACTCTTCCAGCAGCTGCTGTGACTCCATGCTGACAGAGAAGACTTTTTTGGAGGCACAGCCCGAAGTGGCCGGGGAGGCGTCAACCTGTGCTTCTTGCTGGGCTTTCTCGGTGGAGGCTGAGTGGATCTGCACTGGGTGCATCCTCTGCTTTTTGAAGGCACCGCTCTTGAGCCGGTCAGTGTATTGCAGGTCAAGCTTCCAAAAGCCACCTCTCCCTGGCTTGCCTTTCTCCCGAGGCACCTTGATGAAGCACTTGTTTGAGGAGAGGTTGTGCCGGATGGAGTTCTAGACCAAAAAGAGAAAAAAACAAGGTGTAACACTTGTCTGCTGGCACAGCACCTGTCTGCGTGGGGAAGCTGGTGGAAAAGCACATTTGCAGCAAGGAGGAAGAGGAGGGTCTTTACACCCATGTGGCCACGGCCCCATTTACAGTGGCAACACGTGGCAGCACCATGGTGGACACCATCATCGGGGCCCTCTTGCTTCCCCCTCTTCATCTGTGCCCGCTGTTATTGTTGAGGGGAAAACAGTTTGCTAAAATACAGGCACCGTGTCTCCCTGCAGCCAGGCTGATACAAACCCGATGGGCAAAACTGCAGAGACACAGGGGCTGTCCCATCCTTGCCCCGTGTATCCCCAGAGGTGCCTTCTGGTCAAGAGAAACTCGCTGTAAAAGCACTGCATCCTCATCAGCCACTCTGCAATGAGGCGGAGGGAATACGGTGGGGGAAGGAAAAGAAAGAAAAGTGCTTATTCACTTACATTTCCTGGTGGGTTAAAGTATTAATCATTCCTCCCTGCAACAACCTCACATACTTCCGGCATCTCTGCAGAGAGGGACTGAAAACTTTCTTCCTTTCTTTTATAAACACATTGAATTCAAAGTGTGGTGATTATCCAGCCATGAGTTTGCAAGAGAAAGCCAACACACCGGCACACAGCTTTTCCCATAGAGTCCCTCCCACAAGTTTCCCAGCACAGACATGGGAAATGCAGCAGCGTCCCTGCTCTGAACCTCCCCAAGGAGAGATATGTCCAACAAGTAGCATCTCCTTGCAGACCCTCTCCATCCCTCTCCTACCCCTGGTCCTCAGTACCCACAGTCGCTCAACGTGGACCCCACGAGAACTCCAGAAAGATGAAGTGGGAGACAGAGACACCTCCACTCCAGAGCCAAGAGGAGACACAGGGACCAACAGCCCAGTGGGACCCTCCCGCTCCAGAAATGACCCTGGGCCCTCTCTTACATGATGGAGGCTGTGAAAGGCCCTTCCCAACAAAAAAGGGGAGAGGGGACAGGGCAAGAGGTCTCCAAATGTATTACCTTCCACGCAGGATCAGCTTGACGGAAGTAGCCAAAGTTGTCAGAAATCCACTTGTAGATGGCGGAGAGGGTGATGTGGGGCTCCTCGCTGGCTTCCATCGCCATGCAGATGAGGGCGGCGTAGGAGTAGGGTGGCTTGACGTAGGGGTTGCTCTTATAGTCAATGCTCTCTGTCAGCTGAGCGTGCATGGTCCCAATGTGGTGCTCTGTCTTGGAGGTAGAGGAGGAGACGGGCACACAGGGAGTGTGGGGTGTTCCCACGCACGCTGGGTCAGTGCCCAGGGGTGAGCACGGCACGGCAAAGCTGGGCATGCCCTGACAGTTGTGAAGGTCCGGGCCGCTGGGGCAGCAGGAGGAGTTGCCCGTGCTGGCGCTGGGGATGGAGAAGTCCAGCAGCCACGTCAGGTTGGGCACGCTGTCGTCCTTGTGGGGCAATTCCCTCACGATGCCCTCCTGCCCTCTGTCCTTCCCTGCCTGCTCGTGGCTCAGCCGCCCTTCAGCCATGCCTCACCGACATGTGAGATGGTGTATGTGAATCAGAGAGAAGGGATGGGGCAGATCCTGCAATGACAACAAGGAGAGGGATGAGGCTCCCTGAGGGGCAGCCGCTCTCTGGCACGCGAGCTCGGCTGGGACTGGGTGCTCCCCGTGCCGCTGAGTGAGATCCGTCCCTGGGCTGCTGCGCCCCAGAGCTGTGACACCTCCCCTGGGGGCTTTAGCAGCCCTGAACCTTGGGAAAATTCACTCAAACCCACACATTCCAGCGTCACCCAAACCCTCGTGGGCCCAGCAAGGCTTGGACAAAGAAATTAATCCATAAAACAACAACAAAACCCCCACCCTTATGCAACCAAAATCCAGCCCTGCCATCCCAAACAGCAGGAGTGTTTCTCCCACACGTTGCCAAGCAGGACAAAATCTCAAGATCAGAGACCTGGACAAAATGTCTTAAAGCTCCCCCTGCTTCCAGCTTCCCTCTATTCCCGGCTCTTCCCACTCCTCCCTGCTCCTGGCACCCCAACACAACCCGTTGGGGGACCGCGCAGCCCCAGCCCAGGCACACCCTGGCGCAGAGCGAGCTGCGGGTTCATCCTTGGGTTCCTGCCAGGCTGGGGAGGCAGTGTCTGGCTTCCCTGCTGGGCTACAGACCTGCAATCCTGCGTGTGTGGCAAGGAGCGAGCGCGCCGAGGCCGTGCGGGGCCGAGGAGCTCTGCTCGGGCTGTGCGGGGCAGTTGGGGCTGGAGGTCACTGCGTTGGAATGATGCTGCGCCCAACAGTCAGTGGGGGGCGGGGCCAGCAGACCCCCCTGCCCCGCCCCCACCAGATCACCCCCAGAGCTGAGAAACCACGCCCCCACTGCTGAGAGACCACGCCCCCTGATGAGAGGCCACACCCCCAGAGACAGCAGTTAAGGGACCACGCCCCTGAGTGCAATGAGGCCCCACCCTTTGGTGTAGTAAGCCACGCCCCCTGGGGGTTGCGATCCACGCCCCAAGGTGAAGCTAGGCCACGCCCCCAGACAAGAAGCCACATTGCCCGAGTCTGGTTGCAACGTCCCATCTGGGAGGACGAACCCCCCAAGGTGAGAGAGATGCCCTTGGGGTCTGGAGACCACGCCCCCACTGTTGGGAAGCCACGCCCATGGCAGGGAAGAGCTGGGCGGCCGCCCCCCCACATGACAGGGTGAAGGAGGCCACACCCCCAGGAAAGGGAGGCCCCGCCCATTGTAGCATGAAGCCACGCCCTCCCAGGTGCAGCAGCCACGCCCCATGTGCCACAAGGCCGAGCCCCTGAGACAGGAAGTAACTGCCCCTGGTGCAGGAAGCCACGCCTTCTGGGAGCAGTAGCCACGCCCCTGCAGGACTGGAAGCCCCTCCCTGAATGGAAGCCTCCCCTCCCGGGTACAGGAAGCCACGCCCCCTGAGGCTGAAGGCCACGCCCCTACCTGGAGGCCTCCCACTCTTCCCAGAGACCACGCCCTCTGTCCAGAGGCTGCGCTGCCCCAAAGTGCTTCGCTTTCACCTACGGAACAGCATTTGCTGCGCCTGCAGTCACTGCAGTGAGTGTCCTGTGCTCCTTCCCTGTAGTCATTTTTCACTCTGTTTTGTTTGGTTGGTTTCTCTGCCACTCCATCTTCCCATTAACAAGGATTTGGGTTTGCTCAGTAGCAATTGAGAAAGGAATGGATCGGGATGTGAGGTGTTGGGCGTTTTTTCTCTGGAGAGGTGGGTGGTTTGGGGATTCGGTTTATTTGCTTTACGAATCAAGACCTGCACAAAAGGGGCACCTGCACCCTGACAGGCACTGTCTTTGCTTTTGTGAATGGGTGAGGAGGAAAGGAAACGAAAGGCTGAAGTGTTTCCTACTCTCTTCTGTGCCTCTTGCTGCTCTTGGTGCCTTTGGAAGTCATTTTCTGCATGAAGGTATACAATCCCCTGGATTGAAGACTTTACCTAAAAACTTGAATGCTGTTTCAGAACTGAAACCAAGGTGTTCCCTCGTTGCACCTGATCCTCTGGGAGCCGTGTGCACCGTATCCCCCCGAAGAAGCAAACCTGGCCTTGTGTCCCCAGACTGAAATCCAGTGTCTTGCTCGAGTTTCATGTGGGTTTGATTTGTTGCCTGAAAAAAGGATGCTGGCAGTTAACTGTTACCATAACCATTTTCTTTTCCATTCTTTTAGGAGGGTAACGCCACAGGCCACTGAAACAACAAGAGAAGCTGATAACCTGGAAAAGCACGATTCCTCCAACAGATACCAGGTCTCGTCAACCCTGCAAAACCTTCCCACAAAGTGCCCTCTGGTGCTGCAGGGTCAGAGGCTGATTCAGCTTCTGTCAGGCTGGCAAGACAAGGAGGCAGACCTGGTGAGTGTATGCCTCGCTTGTTTGTTTTTCCTTTGTTTTCTTTGGCTTTGCTTGAGTGTGGTGGTAGAAAGTGCTTGTAGATACTACAAAAAAAATCCTGTGGATTTTTGAAATTAACCTATGGGAAAAAAATGAGCCACTGGAAATGTGATGGAAGAGGTCACTTTGTCAAGACACCCTTGCAGTCTGTCGTGTGTATGTACAACTCAGGAATATGTGTAGTTTTGTGACGATGCTTTGTAGAGCTTGGGCAGACACTTCTAGCTGGACTAGTGGAGGAGTCCACTCAAGTTTCCATATTCCAGAAGCAGTTTTTATGTTTCAGTTAGCAAGTAAGAAGTACTCCAAGAGTCAAATTTAACTTTAAGAACTGTGTAATTGAAGTCCATGTGGGGTGACTGGTAAAGGGAGGCTGAGGTCCATTTCTGTTTGTATGGAGTTTGAACAAGACGCAGTTTCATACAGTCACGTGAATGGAAGTTCTCATGTCTTTTATTTATCACCAAACTCAAAATGAATATATGTTATATACTCAGATCAGATAACAAATCTGCCGAGGCCCTGGTATTTAATTTATACTTGTCTTCTAGAAGATGAAGTTGAACTTTGTCTACGGTACTAAATCTACCAAAACTTTCTCTTTAAGATTAGGTGCCTGAGAAGGCAGATTCCGTGCCTCTAGCTTTAGCTTTACCTCCACACCACCAACTCTGAAATGGCTGCCCTACATGGTACCTTTTCTTGTTCCCTGAAAAGCATCTGGTATATCTTGAAACATCACATGTTGCTTCTTCCCCGGGTATTTCTTGTATCTCCTTTTATAGTAAGTTTCTGTCCTGTGCTTTAAGAGTACGTTTCTGAAGAGTCTTCAAGGGAGATGATGGATCTAGCCCTTGCAGTCTTGATTTTAGTTTTCTCGCCTTGCCTCGTGTATGTTGAAATGTTAAGAGATGTGTTGCAATATACCATAGGCAAATTTCCAAGGAATATTCAATTTATTTGTTTGACTAAGTGATGATACTGCAGCAGCAGTAGCAAAGTACCTCAAGTATTGAGACTGAATGTATTGAACACGTTTTTCAGTCCATTCTGACTAAGCAGTTGCTGAGGAGAGAGATGTGAGATGCAGCTGTGGAGACAGAGCCCAAAGAGCATCCTTACGGACAAGTGCAAGAACATTTCAACCTCTAAGGGTGCCTCTTGTACTCAGTTTGGAATACAGTGTTCCCGAGTGGGCCCTTGCTCTTGAGCTTTATGCCAGTTTCCTTTGAAGCATTAGAGTCTGCACCGTTCCTTATATTATAGTTGTGTCTGCACAGAGGCGTGGAGATCAGGGAACCACTGCATGGTTCTCCGTGCCTTGGGATATATACTGTAGTTGCTCCCTAATGCCTTAATCACAGGGATAATTCTTGTTCTCCTGGGAATTTTGCAAAGCAGCAAAGATGTGTTAGTGCATGAAGGATTTAGTCTTTGTGCTCATGGCAAAGCGATGGACTGCCAGCCCAGGCAGATGTTTAAAAGAGAAAATGGCCAAATAGTGTGGAGGTTCAAATTAAAAGGCTGTTTTAGTCTAACACATAAAAACTGGTTAATAAGCTTGGCAAAGTCTGTGCTTTCTTTTCCACACTTCATGCAATGAAGTAAGCTATAAATAGTCTTTAAATAGCTGTAAATAGTCTTTTTTCCTCTTTTTTTCTTTTTGGTTTTTCTTTAGGCTCATTATTTCTTAGCAGCTACTAGTAAAAGATATCTGAGAATTGCTTGGGATATTTAATTTAATGCTTTTGTTTTAGAGGGAAGTAAGTTGACTGTTCAGCAGCTGTTAATTTTGATCAAAGTTAAAATAAACAGCTTTGGTAATGTGTTACTAATGTTTCTCCATTACATTCAGTTTTACAACTTTCAGTCCTAGAGTTTGTGATGTCATTTCACTGGCTTCCCAGGTGTGTTCTTCTCTGTCTTTCAGTCAACACTGAGTTTCTTTATCTGTCATTAGCAAGTGACAGAGGATAAAATACACTTTTGTATTGTAGGTTTCCACAAGATTTCTTTCTTTGTTTGAGTTTCAAACCTCTAATTCATGTACCACAACTATTTTCTTATTATGTGGGATGCTTTATGCTTTTTATGGAAAAAAAAAATATAGGAAATGAGGTGGCAATTAATTTCTGGTCCCCCTGCCTTTAGTAAGACAAGGATGTTTTCATACACTGCCTATGGAGGAATGAGCCAAGCTGGGAGGCTGCAATGGATGAGTTTGAATTGGAAGCTTAACTTTGGGTAGAAGCATACTGTGAGATAAAAGCTTGTGGAGAGAACATCTGCATCCTTGACATACTGAACAAACAGCTGACCTGATTGAGAATAAGTAACTAAGGTGCTGCTTTATCTTTTGCTGTTCCTTTCTACTCCTCTGCTCTTACTTATGAAAATGATGTCGATAAGATAGTAAAATTTGAAGACTTTGGGGGCCTTCACTTCTTTAGATCCTCGCTCCTTTTATTATTTGATCGTAGCTCCTTTTATTACGTTAAGATTTCTCTTACACAGGTAAAGCTCCCAGCTATATACCTCAAAAATGCGAGCAGAATTACAAATGCTTCTGCAAACAAGGACTTTAACAGCAAAAATCAGCTTTCCTTTCCCCCTCTGTAAGTGGTATGCTTCCGAAATTCATTGAAATCCTATGCTTGCAGCTACTCATGGAGGCAAGTAACAATACTCCTTGCGGCGTTGCAGGGATTAGTCAATATGTGTCTGGGCTTTTGGACCCTTACTGCTACTGAACTCACTATCGTATGTGACACTAAAAGAATTTTACAAACAAGTAAAACAGCAGCACTTTAATTTGCCTAGGAAAGCTATTAAATATAATTTTTCTTTAGGAAAACTAAGCATCTAGGTACATGTCTTCATGTAGCACACTTTTACTGTATTCTAAATTGTCTGTTTTTTTCCTCAGTACCAGTGAGCAAATGCAAACTATAATGTACATTGTTAGCACAGGTTACAGAGACATAAGTAGGACTACCATTTTAAGAAAAGACTTAAACTATAGCTGATATAAGTTCAGCCGTAGGAAAAATACTGTAAGGAACACCTGGAAGATAGTAGTCTTTTAAGCAAATTATGATATCGCTTGTGATGTGATGTAGTCACATCATCAGCTGTGTGCACAACTGAATTGTTTCTATGTGCTTTATGTTAAAATCGTATTGCACGATCATCAGTACCCCTAGTATGTTTTAGAAATATGTTCATGATGCAAAATAAATGATTAAACTGTCTAATGAAGTTATGAGCAAATCTGTGGCAAAATTTCACCTTTGTGCAGCACAGAATGAGTGCAGTCAGCATGTTTAATTTATGTGTTCCTTGTGCGATTTCCCTTTTTCATTTTTTCATCTCTGAGACCAGAACTGAGTAAGAATTCTGCATGTTATTTATGCTGTTTTTTTTCCTTAATGTATTTGGATTTACAGACCTGCTCAGAGAAAAAGTGAAGCGTTAAGCTTTAGCAATTTAATTAGAAACAGTTATGGGATTGACTGGTTTCGGCAGCGTTAAGAAAAGGTTCAAGAAACATGAGAAAATAGTGAGGGGACCAAAGGTAAAATTATCAGAGGCAGCTTCTTTCAAAATGAGTTGTGATCTCCGAGTAACAGCAGAGGACAGCCTGAAATAATTTGCATGGCTCTCTTTGAAAATCCTGAGAATTGCTGAATTACCATGCTTAGCTTCCAGTACTTTATGACCAGCTGAAGAAGAAAGCGCTCCTCTTTGTAGTCAGGGAGGGCAGGGGCTTTCATGGATTGTTCTCATCTTTGTCGTTGCAGAGGTGTGCTCTGTTTGGATCCAAGGGCTTCTGTGCGACGCTTTTGGGAACAGTGCTATAGACACGCTTCTGTCCTCCTGCCTTCATTTAAGCAGACCATAACATATATGTCGCTTGTTTGTTGTGAGCACTCTTTGGCCCCTAATTTTTTTTTGAACTTGCACGATACCTGCACTTTCAGCTGTTAAATAAGAATGTATTTATCCTGTTTTGACAGCAACAAAAACATTGTATGCTAGATCTCTGGGTTCGCACCTGCGAAACAATTTGTATTTTGGAATAGCAATGTATTTAAATTATTTTAATATTCTAAAGGTGTTAGATACATTAGCACTTGTTCCTTTACCTGCTTGAATTAGGTTCTATCCTTGAAAACTTATGAATAATTAAGTATTTATAACAAAACCCATTAGAAAGTGGATGCAAGTTCGGTAAGGTATTTTTTGCTAATTCTATGAAAAATGAAGTTTTTAATTATAAGAAGAGTGATTTTTCATTACCATTTCAGAGTGCCCTCTGTACACCTTTGAATCAAAGAGCTGAAGATTTTAACATGTATTACTGAATATATATTTATTCAAACAGAATATTAAAGGGATTTGGCTTGACAGTGTTTTCCTTAGAACTTTGTTAGGAAAGTTGTTTGGAAATAGGTAAACCTACTGCTAATCTGAACCCTCAGAATTTTCAGTGGAAGTTTGTGGAAGTTTTGCTGTTGACGTTGTTAGACCCAGCATGTGAGTCAATCTTTGTTGTTCATTCTAACCAATAATTTAACGAGGTTGTATTTACAAAAATAGAAGGCTAAAACGAGTGAAGGCACCCAGATGTGCAGCTATGGGTTAGTCTGCAAGATTTTCCAGATACAAACCAGCTTACATTAGCTGTACTTGGTGGTGGAGGGAGGAGGTAGGGGCTGGAAATTACTCCCTCGTATCTGTTTTCACTCAACCATTTGCATCGTGGATTATGTTCAGATACAGTGAAAGCATTAATTTTGCTCTGAAAGCAGAGCTTTTGGTGAAATGTACTTTTCTAGGCTGGAGTAGCAGGGGATGCCAGAGAGAGAGCTCATAGTATGAAATCTGACCGGTGGAAAAAAACTTGTCGCTATAAATAAGCACTAAAGAATAAGCTTGAGTAAAGAAACTGTGTATGTATAACAGGTTGATACCCTTAGGATTTCAGCTATAAAATTTTGCATGTAATGCAGAAATTGCTATGAGCTACACGATATTCTCAAAAAAACTAGTACCATTTTATGATTTTTTCAGAATTTTTCAGTTCTCTGAAGGTGTCGTATCCAGGAATGCAGGTATCTTTATTTGACAGAGTCTTTAGGTAAGGTTTCAGTTTTTATTTCTAATGTGTCTCAAATGTGTGGCAGAGGTCTGGGTTTGTTGTGCCCACCAATTTTGTAGACTTCAACAGTAAAATAAGTTCTGTGTCTCACAGCTGCTGTAGTATACTTTAATTGTATAACTAGATATAGAAGGACTTGAAATATTTGTTGTTTTTAAGAGCGATATTGAAGTCAAACGCTGTGTGCCTACTTAAAAAATCAAGCCGTATTGTTTTAAGTGCTGAAACACTTATTTATTTGTATTGTGCTTCATCTCTGACATGAATAACTTTAAGTAATGAGGGAGATAATATCTTCTTTGAATACTGATTGCTTTGCAAGCCCAAAGATAAAAAAAAAAGCCCAGTTACATTTTATGAATTATTTCCAACGATGCTGAATAAGTGAATATTTTAAGAGAACTCCAGGTGCAGATTTTAAAATAACTTGGCGCTTTAGGTACTGAGGAGTAATTTTCCTTTTACATGCAACTATTTCACTGTAGTAAAGTCAAATGGCCGTTGTCCTTGTCATGTGACCAAATATATACTTCATTTTTACCGTTTATGTCTTTTGAGACTAGACTAAAGTAGAAACATGTTTTCTAAGATCAAAGTATATATAATTTGTGTGGCAGTGCAAGCAAAAATTGAATTGGCCCATGTATTTCTTAAACTTCTAAAATATAATTGACTTCTGCGTATCTATTTCTTAAATACTTATATCTGATTATTCTCTTTCTGTAGAGCTGAATGCCAAACCTCCTGAAAGCCAAAGCAGATTTTTCAGTGGACCCTGAGATGAAGGTATAGGTAATACTCCTGTTTAAAGAAAAGTTTCTTCCACAGAATTAATATACTGTCCTAACGTGCTCTGTTTGGATTGTCCACTACCATAGATTTCAAGTGCTGACAAGTATTGAAGGAACAGAAAAATGGAAGATGCATTAGGAGGCTGTGATTCTATTTTGCCTGGGATGGTTTCAAACAAGTTGGAGACGTGGTGTTTTTCTTACTGAGTTGAGCAGTTTTTCTTGTATGCCATTCATGGCTAGAACTGCATCTGTGTGAAGGGATTTCTCTCCTATTCCCATGCGAAGTCCTTTTGTGTTAGACAGAAAATGAAGAGATTTTACTGTAAATGCCCAACGTGTGATTTTTGTTAGAAATGAATCTTGGCAGTGTCTTGTGCCCAATGTGTTTACCCTCCTGGTGTACAGAAGGTTATGCACCAAGAAGGTTTTAGTTGCTCTGTCTCCCAGGAATTCCCTCCTGTGGCAAACAACAGTGTGGCTCTGATAGGAAAAATGATTTTGAAATTGTATTGCAGGATTCTGGACTTAATGACTTAATGTCTTCAGTTACTGTATGAACAACAGTGTATTTATGCTTATCTCATGCTGTAATTTGTTTTGTTTTGTTTTGTTTTCCCTTTGTTTTTGCTTTAGATTTCTTGCTAATTGTTGGGAAAGGAAAATCCTGCAGTAATTTTAAATATCTCTGTTTCCAGCTTGAATAAATTCTGCCAGACTAAGTGTTTCTCATCTCAGGAGAACCAATGTTTGGCCTAATCTCACATAAAAACTGGAGACTTGACTCTGTAAGATAGACTTAGGAAAGTGTATGTCAAGCTAAGTGTATTTTGCATTCTGTCTTTCCAGGTTACTTCTAATTTCCAAACTTGTAGGATTATAGCTCTGTTTCCATTGCAGTGTCACTGCTGCAGCTGGATGTGCTGGATCCCTCTTGCAGATATTTTCATCCCTTGTTTAGGATCTCATTGGTGCGTTAAAAGGAAGAGGTACCTCTCTTTCCTAACTGAAAAGGGGGTGAGATGAATTCACAGCTTGATTTCCCTTATTTTTCTCGGGCTAATTGCCCTAGCTCTGGTAAGGTCAGCTGTACCCAAGTTAAGCCTGGATATGCCACATCTACAGTTGCGCTGCACTCGCCTCTCTAGCTTTAGGAGGTGAGGGTATATTTTATTTCCTTGCTTTGCAAAAGTTTGAGCTTAGCTAGGAGGTATTTCCTAGCAAGTTGTGGAGAATCTGTTCTTTTTATTTAGGTAGAGGGGGCTTTTGAGAACTTTGCGAATCAACGGTTGCAAGCTGGCTGCTTTAGTGATGTAGCATGAAAAAGCTTTTGATTGGTGCTCAAGCTTTCAACCCTGAAAGATCTGACTCGAGATGGGAGCGTTTCTAGGTATTTTGTATGCTTAGGATGCCAGAGATATACCAGGCTTTTGTTATAATGGAGATTCCCCCACAGCTGTGTTGGTTTCATTGATGTTAAGTAGATCTTTTGTTTTAAATATTGTATCATTAATACTGGGTGGTGCAACAACCTCGTAAACTACTGGTCAGGTGACTCGGGTTCGGTTTTGAAGGACGATTTTCAGACTCATGTGATGGTCTTTGTATTAAAAGCTGTTTTCCATCCAAAAGGCAGGCCTACATTTGACATGCTTTTTAGCTGTTAGTTGGTTGATGCCCTGACTTTGGTAGCAGGGATGATAAACTCTAGTGCTTGCTTTGCTGAGTTAGTACTTCTCAAGTGAGGCAGAGGAATATGTTGTGGTGCAGGGGCCGGGTGGCATCCACCGGTCCTGATAGGGAAAATGCATCTTTGGAAGTAAGCTTGTGGGACTGACGGAGAGGTGTTTAAACCAGAATCTGTGGGGGAAGGGGATATGAACAGGATTGCTGAAGAGAAACGAAGGGTTGATGTTGACAGCAGGTGAAAAGAGGCGATTATCCCACTGTATGAGGCATCGGTGTAGCCTCACCGTGAGTTCTGGGTGCCATTCTGGGTTCCACGATTTAAGAAGGATGTGAAGGCCCTGGAATGCATCCAGAGGAGGACAACAAAGCTAGCGAAAGGCCTGGAAGGAATGTCCTACGAGGAACAGCTAAGGACTTTGGGTTTGTCTAGTTTGGAGAAAAGGAGGCTGAGGGGCAACCTCATTGCTCTCTACAGCTTCTCAAGAGGTGGGAAGTGGAGAGGGAAGTGCTGATGTCTTCTCCTGGACGTGCAGGATAGGATGCTTGGGGACAATTCAAAGCTGCGCCAGGGTATGAGGTTCAGGCTGGACATCAGGAAGCGTTTCTTTACTGAGAGTGGTCCAAAGTCCAAAGAGTAAAAGAAATGCACTTGAAGGCAGCCTGTACAGATAGAGATTTACGGAGACAGACACGGATACCAGCGTCCATGCAATCTAACCAAACTCTGTAATCCTCAGGGTGCCAACATACGATTATGTATTTATATCATACAATCATCCTGAAAACTTTTAGCCCGGAGGAGCAGCGGGAAACACATGCATGCATCACAGGAACTGTATCCCTCTGGCTTCCCTCTTGCATCTCCCCTCTGGTGCTCCCCCCCACCCAACCTTGCATCCCACTCTCTCTTGCATCGCCCTCTCCCTCTCTCGCACGCATCCCTCTCTCCCTGTCTTGCGCATCACTCTTAAATCCCTCGCATCCCTCCCGGCATCTTTTCCCCACATCCCCCTCCATCCCTCCTCCATGTCCCCATTAACAGACTGGACATAAGGAAAAACATTTTCATGGAAAGGGTCATTGGGCACTGGCAGAGGCTGCCCAGGGAGGTGGTTGAGTCACCTTCCCTGGAGGTATTTGAGGGACGAGTGGATGAGATGCTGAGGGGTGTGGTTTAGGGATTGTTAGGAATGGTTGGACTTGATGATCCAGTGGGTCCTTTCCAGCCTAGTGAGGAAAGAGTGAGCTCTCCTCACCCGCTTGTCCTCTTGTCTCTCCTGCAGCATTTTGCCAATGACCTCTTTATCCCTGAGACCAACCAAAGTGCATTACTGGCGGGATATCTCCCTCAGGATATTCTACGTACAGTCGAGCGGGCAGCAGGGCAGGTGAGAGCCTGACAGGATCACGGAGATGTGTGCAGCGGCCACATCCTGCGTCCTGCTTGGGGCTGTGGGGCTGCCTGTGGAGGCCCTGAGGCTGCCGCTGAAGGGGTTACTCTGCTCTTTCCAGAGATGCTTTGTCTGCAGCGAGAGCGGGGCCGCCGTCACCTGCCAAGAGCCAGGCTGTGACCGCAGCTTCCACCTCCCCTGTGCCATGGAGGGTGGATGCATCAACCAGTACCTTCCCGAGTACAGGTATTTCCTCTCCCTCCCTCCTCACTGCCACCAGGGAAGGACCCGGCACTTGTCACCTCAGCCACCCCTTTCCTCTTCCGCCAGGTCCTTCTGCTGGGAGCATCGCCCAGAACAGTTAGCGAGGGTGGCTCCGGAGAAGAACACCACCTGCGTCATCTGCCTGGACCCTGTGGAGGACACAATGTCCTACATGACCATGGTGTGCCCAGCGTGCAAACACGCCTGGTTCCACCGGGGCTGCATCCAGGTACGAGCTGTTCTCTCGCTTTCAGGGCATGGCAGTTGCTCAGCGGCACCGCGGCCTCACTCGTGCTCCTTACGATTCTCCTGCAGGGACAGGCTGTGTGGGATGACATTTACTCCTTCCGCTGCCCCCTGTGTAGAGACGAGGAGTCATTTCTCGCGGAAATGCTCGTCATGGGGATCCGAGTCCACTTGAGGTTGGTGTCCTTCTGTCCGGCTGACAGGACAGGAGACGGCAAGTGCTGTCCCGTGGGTCTGGGCTTCAGCTTCACAGGGGAGGTGGAAACGGTGCAGGGCAGGAGGAGCAGGGGCGCCCTGCGTCTGCCTCATGCCAGAGCAGCGGGGGCTCATCGATTTTCCTTTCTCCATCAGGCGTCCATCAGCAGAGAGCAGCGAAGACATGGAGGCTCTAATCGCGAGGCACAGCCGCTGCGATGCCAGTGAGTGCCTTTGTCCAGGAGGCAGGGAGCAGGTGGCGGAACACGGGTAAGTGGCCAAAGCTGCACACCGGGGCTCTGCACTAGATCTCTCTCTCACCAAGACCACGAGGCAGAAGGACTAAGAACAAAGCTCTGTCAGACTACACTTTGACCCCAGAGCCATGAACCCATTTTCTTCCACAGGCGCTGGGAGCTGCTCCTGTGCAGCTCCTGTGCTGCTGAGGGCACCCACCGACGCTGCTCCTTCTTGAGGAACACCACGACCCACTGGGAGTGCGACGGCTGTGCAGGCCTGGGCACTGGTAAGAGGCCAAGCACCTGGCTGTCCCCAGGCCGGCGGCCAGGCAAGGGCTGGCGGCGGGTGCCCAGGGTGGCCACGGCAGAGCCTCTCAGCTCCAGAAGGGCTGGGGGCACCGCTCTGGCCTAACCTGCCCCGGGCCTGTGGGACCGCGCCCTTGACCGTCCTGCTTCCCCTGAAAGCCTCAAGCGCCAGCTCGGAGATCACCGGAGCCAGGACTGACAGCCAGGCGGGATTGGGGCCTTCCCATGGCTCTCCGGCACCCGAGACTGGCACTGAAAGCCAGGAGGCATCGAGACCATCCCAGGGCTCCCAGGCACCACAGACCGACAGCCCCGGCACTGAGGGTACCGGGCTGTCCCGTGGCTCCCCGGCGGTTGAGGGCAGCAGCCGCTCCAGCCCCCCTGGGCCCGACCGCCTGCGAGAGCGCACCCGGAGGCGTCGTCAGGCCCAGACTCCGTACACTCGGCGAAGGAGGGGCCGGGAGAGCAGCCGGGTGCCAGCACCGAGCGCCGAGAGCAGCACCTCCAGCCAGGCAGCGCTGGGGCCGCCCAACAGCTCCACAGTACCAGAGACCACCAGCCCCAGGACGGAAAGCCAGGAAGTATCGGGACAGTCTCTGACATCACCACTTGAGACCAGCAACCCCAGCACCGAAAGCCAGGAGGCATCGGGACCATCCCAGGGCTCCCAGGCACCGCAGACCAGCAGTCGAGAGCAGCAGAAGCTCCAGCCCCCCTGGGCCCATGAGGATGCGAGACGCCTGCTTGCAACATGGAGCCCCAAATCCCTACAGCTGGCCTGGGCGCCAACGTGGCACCAGCCGTGCCCTCGTCCCCCACCGGTGCCCCCATCGCCCTGCAGCCGCACAATAAAGCTGTCTACTCCTCTCTGTCCCAGAAGGTTCCACGCTGGTTTGTCAGCTCCGTCCTCATCTCCCGGCCATGGGGTTGGACACGGCACGAGCGCACAACGCTCTTCGGGGTGACTGCTGCCTGAGCTCCCAGGCGCTGCCGAGCTACAGCGCTGGGCCGGAGCCAGCCGAGGAGCCTGGCTCTGAACCGCAGCGCTCGGTCCCCGGCACCGTTCCCCTCTCCACGGCGCTGGAAAGCCGTGAGAAATCTCGGAGTGCCCAGTGAGAAGGAGACCCTGAGCACAAGAGTCGGGCCGGGAAGGCGGCTGGTAGCAGAGAGTGGCTGGGGGCACTCTGAACACGGGAGCTGGAGCCTAAACTCCCTCCAGCCAGCACAGATGTGGATGCGGGACCGGCCGCGCACCCGTCCACAGCTGCTGGCCTGGCACATGGGGGGCTCTGTCCCGGCGCACCTCTCCCCGGTCACACTGATCTCTCCCCGCTGCCCGGTCTCTCCGATCTGCTCCTACTCCCCAGTCACACCGATCTCTCCCCAGTCACACCGATTCCCCCCCGCTGCCCGGTGACATATCCCTCCCTGTCTTGGAGCTGCTGTAGAGGGCTGCTGTCTTTTTGAGTCGAGGGGTGGGGAGGGGCCAGGTAGAGGTCTGGTGGCCACTCCACATCAGCGTCCATATCAAAGCCCACCTGTGCAGCAAGGATGAGTAGGGGAGAATGAGCCATTCTGTCTCTGCCACTCGTTTGCCTATCAGGATGACTAAACTGGCACCTGGCCACCCCCTCCCTTATCAGATTTACACCACAGATTTCAGAACAAAGACTCAGAGGTGATCCTCAAAACAAAAGGATTCATAAGACTTGTGAATAGGAATCTACATATGTTGCACTTGGGTGATTTAGACTATGAGTTTTTGTGACGGAAACATCCTGATCTACGACCCTGGATTTTCGGGATTCCTACACGTTGGTGGAGATTGCACTGGCAGAAAGCAATCCCCTGTGTCCCATACCATCGGGTGCCACTGACCAAAGTAAAGGAGATGGGCCGAGTGGTACCGGAGATGTTATCACACCAGAAGGGACTATAAGAGAATGAGAGGAGCAAGCCTTAATCAGAGCTCCCTCTCTGCTGGTCTGAGATCCCCCACCGATGTCAACAATCTATGAACACTAAACACCGGTCTCCCCCTGGTCGGTCACTCCGGTGTCCCTCCGGTCGGTCACTCCGGTCCCTACTCCGGTCGGTCACTCCGGTCTCCCCCCGGTCGGTCACTCCGGTCCCCCCCCCCCAGTTGGTCAATCCAGTTACACAGCGCCTGTGCCAAAAAGCTGTTTAGGACGTGTCCTCCTTTACCCATTAACAGCTCCAAGGACCAGACACCACGTTAGGGTATGTCTGTGATCCCGGACAATACGATGTTTTCCCAGGGCCGGTTGTGTGTCGCAGGACGGTGTTTGACTGTGGACAAACAGCATAACGTTAACAGCAAAGGATCTGCAGTAAAGCGTTAGCCTGTCCTGAGAACACGGAAAGTATCACGTCTGTGTAACTCCTGCCCAGGCTGCTGAGTCTGCTCTGTCCGCCTGCTTTCACCTCTTGAAGCAAAGAGCTTTTTGTTTTCCAGTCATTGGAATGTCACTCAATACAAGGCAACCAAAAAGCTCTTCATCCCTGCATCTTTCCTTCCTTGCCCACAGAATTAAAGGCTGTAAGAACAGGTTTCAAGGAGGAGTTTAGAGGGCTCGGTCTTGTTCCATTCTTTTTTAATACCTTCTTAAAGCTATTAGGATTTCACCATCATGTTCTGCTTTTAAGACCTCCAGCAATTTCTAACGACGTCTTCTTTTCCATATTTATTCTCTTACTGATCCCAATAATTCATCACCACGCTGGGGTTGCTCGGCTGGGTTTTGACTTGCACCCCATCCCCCCCGATAATTCTTTGTACTTTCCCCCTCCATAGATATTCAGGACTCCTGTGCGTGGAAAGCCAGTATTTAATGCTCTTGTTGATGTGCAAAAAATATTGTTTGTCTTGGCAGTTCACTGGACTTACATATGCTGCGCAGTGAAGTTATTTATGCTCTGTGCCTGTAACATCTGTTCTGTTTACTCCGTGGCCTCTTCAGGACTCGCTCCAACGGCTCCATGTCCTTCCTGTGCTGAGGACTCCAGAACTGGATGCAGGGCTCCAGGTGAGGACTCACCAGAGCGGAGCAGAGGGGCATCAACAATTTGACTGTTATACATACACAGTTTCTTTACTCAAGCTTATTGTTTACTGCTTATTTACAGCGACAGTTTTTTTCCACTGGTCAGGTTTCATACTATGAGCCTTCTCTCTGGCATCCCCTGGTACTCCAGCCTAGAAAAGTACATTTCACCAAAAGCTCTGCTTTCAGGGTAAAATTAATGCTTTCAATGTATCTGAAAATAATCCACAACGCAAATTGTGAGTGAAAACAGATACGAGGGAGTCATTTCCAGCCCCTACCTCCTCCCTCCACCACCAAGTACAGCTAATGTAAGCTGGTTTGTATCTGCAAAATCTTGCAGACTAACCCATAGCTGCACATCTGGGTGCCTTCATGCGTTTCAGCCTTCTAGTTTTGTAAATGCAACCTCGTTAAATTATTGGTAAGAATGAACAACAAAGATTGACTCACATGCTGGGTCTAACAACGTCAACAGCAAAACTTCCACAAACTTTCACTGAAAATTCTGAGGGTTCAGATTAGCAGTAAGTTTACCGATTTCCAATCAACTTTCCTAACAAAGTTCTAAAGAAAAACACTGTCAAGCCAAATCCCTTCAACTTTCTGTTTGAATAAATATATATTAAGTAATACATGTTAAAATCTTCAGCTCTTTGATACAAAGCTGTAGAGAGTGCATTCTGAAATGGTAGAGAAAAATCACTCTTCTTATTATTAAAACCTCACTTCTCATAGAATTAGAAAAAAAAAATACCTTATTGAACTTGCATCCTCTTTCTAATGGGCTTGATAATAAATAATTCTTCATAAGTTTTCAAGGATAGAACCTAATTCAAGCAGATAAAGGAACAAGTGCTAATGTATCTAACTCTTCTAGAATTTTAAAACAATTTATATACATTGCTCTTTCAAAGTACAAACTCATTCTCTGGTGTGAACCCAGAGATCTAGGATACAATGGTTGTGTTGCTGTCAAAATAGGATAAATAAATTCTTATTTCACAGCGGAAAGTGGAGACATCGTGCATAGCTCAAGTCCGCGCTACTGCTACCCAGTGATTCATTTCTATATAACAAGACTATAAAAGAAAATTACACCAGGTCTTAATCGTGTAGCTGGACATCCCGACTGATCAGCTAGTTGGTGTGCAGCAGGCATAGCAATAAAATTGTCCTGGAAAGCTGAATGTCTGGTCTAAACAATGTGCTTTTGCAACTAAAAAGCCATTTTTCCAGTGAATGTTTAACATTTTTCCTGCAAGTATCCCAACCAATTAAATTCTTTCCGTTCGCATTTCACACCGCACAGTTTCCCTTCACCTTTCTTTATGACACGGGTCATGAGTACAACTGCAGTTAAATAACAAAAGTTGCTGGTTTGGACACATTGATATCACGCTCATCTCTGCTCAAATTGGAAAACAGCAGAGGCGCACTAGTCTGGTGTGGGAGAGAACTTCAGTTTTGCTTTATTTCATTTCTTATATTAAGAAAAAGTGTGGGAAAATGCACTGATGGCTGTTTTTCCTTTAAAATTTGCTGTAATCAATCACAGAAATGTTCAACCAGTCAAATTAACTTCTCAATCAGGGATGAGTTCAACTATAAAAAGTAAGCTAAAATCCATGGAAATAATGGAAACATAAATACAAATTACTTGGAAGAAATAAAGCCTTAAGTTACTTATTACATCCCTGAAACAGGGGCCTCAACTCATTGCTCGCAGGTGCTGATTCAGATTGCGTTGGCTCTGCATCTGCAATAAAAAAGATATTAAAGTTCTTAGCATTACTTAAATCATGACAATAAAAAGGTCAACTACAATTTCCAGCTTCTGCCTCGCATCAACAAGCATACAAAGCCCTAGTCGAAAAAGACATAAACAGTAAGAATAAAGTATATATGTGGTCACATGACAAGGAGAACGGCCATTTGACTTTGCTACAGTGAAATAGTGCATGTAAAAGGAAAATTACTCCTCAGTACCTGAAGTGCCAAGTCATTTTAACATCTGCCCCTGGAGTTCTCTTAAAAATATTCAGATATTCAGCAGCGTTGGAAGTAATTCATAAAATGTAACTGCGCTTTTATTTTATCTTTGGGCTTGCAAAGCAACCAGTATACAAAGATGTTGTCTACCTCATTAAAGTTATTCATGTCAGAGATGAAGCACAATACAAATAAATAAGTGTTTCAGCACTTAAAACAATACGGCTTGATTTTTTAAGTAGGCACACAGCTTTTGACTTCAATATCACTCTTAAAACAACAAATATTTCAAGTCCTTCTGTATCTAGTTATACAATTCAAGTATACCACAGCAGCTGTGAGACACAGAACTAATTTTACTGTTAAGTTTACAGTTGGTGGGTACAACAAACCCAGACCCAACTTAGTTAAATTCTTGGTTAGAATGAATAACAAAGACTGACTCACATGCTGGGTCTGACAACGTCAACAGCAAAATTTCCACAAACATTCACTGAAAATTCTGAAGGTTCAGATTCAGACTGCGATGGCCTTGCATCTGCAATAAAAAGATATTAAAGTTCTTAGGATTACGTAAACATGACAACAAAAAGGGCAACTACAATTTCCAGCTTCTGCCTTGCCTCAACAAGCTTACAAACTCCAGGACTTTTAACTTGTATCTAATAAGATAAGCTACCTATAAAGTCTGCAGTATGATGCGAATCTAGAGCTCAACACAAATGGGCTACAGATTTAGATATGAAAGGGGTGGTCTCCTGTCTGATGTGTCTTGGACCTATCCTGTACCAGAGACAACAGAGAAAGCTCCATCTCCAAAGGGAGCTGCAAGGTGCTCGTGCTGCCACTTGCTTTGGAGGAGCAGACAAATGCACCCAAGCGGGAAGAAAACACAAGCACTACTTTCAGAACACACCTGAAAGAATGAAAAGCACAAGGTCAAAACAGAATCAAGGCACATCTCTAGATAAAACCATAGTGTTAAGAGCATTAAAAAGACATTCTCCTTTTACACAGAGATAATGAATCAATTGCAATAGCTAAGACTGACAAAGGAGGGCAATACAAGCACAGCAGGTGTCATGCTATCTAAGAAATTGTGAAAGAAAATAATCTCAAAAATAAAATGTACCTGTACATCGAACTACGCAGCACACAGACATTTCAGCAGTCCTTATAGCATACCCATCATTTTGTTCTCTATGCCAAAGTAGTGTAAGCAAAACAATATCACGATTACTCTGAAAAATGTTCATATATATATACACCTAATGTTCCATTGAAGGCACGCTTCACGTTAAAGACACCAACTACTAACAAATGAATGAATTTGAGGTTTCAAAAATCAGTCAAAACCAGTCAATACCATAACCGTTGCTAATTATATTGCTAAAGCTTAACGCTTCACTTTTCCTCTGAGCAGATCTGTAGATCCAAATACATTAATGAAAAAAACAGCATAGGTAATAAGAAATGGAGATTGGGTGGGAAAATTTCATTTTGCACAGAAAGGGCAATAATCATATACTTTATTTCTAAGTAACTAGGCATATACATAGGACTGAAATGTATCTATAAACATATACATGTAATCATCAACAAAAATAAAACAACAACCAACAAAACCCCTCAAAGCACACAACTATGCCTGATTTAGTAATATGTAATTTTACGTGAGGAGAGCCATCCATTTTATTGGAACTTAACATGTAGAATTCTGACTCAGCTCTGGTCTCAGAGACAAAAAAGTGAAAAAGGGAAATCACACAAGGAACGCATAAGTTAAAAACGCTGACTGCACTCATTCTGTGCTGCACAAAGGTGACATTTTGCCACAGATTTGCTCATAAATTCATTAGACAGTTTAAGCATTTATTTTGCATCATGAACATATTTCTAAAACATACTGGGGTACTGATGACCGTGTAACAAGTTTTTAACACAAAGTACACAGAAACAATTCAGTTGTGCACACAGCTGATGATGTGATTACATCACATCACACACGATATCATAATTTGTTAAAAGACTACTATCTTCCAGGTGTTCCTTACAGAATTTTTCCTGCGGCTGAACTTATATTGGCTATAATTTATGTCTTTTCTTAAAACGGTAGTCCTACTTACAGAGGTAACCTATGCTAACAATGTACATTATAGCTTGCATCTGCTCACTGGTATTGAGGAGAAAAACAGACAATTTAGAATACAATAAAAGTGCGCTGCATCAAGACATGTACCTAGATGCTTAGTTTTCCTAAAGAAAAATTATATTTAATAGCTTTCCTAGGCAAGTTAAAGTGCTGCTGTCTTAGTTGTTTGTAAAATTATTATAGTGTCACATACGATAGTGAGTTCAGTAGCAGTAGGGGTCCAAGAGACACAAAGCCCAGACACATACCGACTAATCCCTGCAACCCCACAAGGAGTATTGTTACTTGCCTCCACGAGTAGTTGCAGGATTAGGAGTTGAATGGATTTCAGAAACATACTACTTACAGAGGTGGAAAGGAAAGCTTATTTTTGCTGCTGAAGTCCTTGTTTGTAGAAACATTTGGCATTCTGCTCGCATATTTGGAGTTTCTAGCTGGGAGCTTTACCTGTGTAAGAGAAATCTTAATAAAAGGAGCTATGATCAAATAATAAAAAAGCTAGGATAAAAAAACCCAGAAGATTATATAATAGTATAACTTCCATAAGTGAATGTCAAAAGGCCCAAAATTCTTCAGATTTTACTATCTTATCTACATTATTCCCATAAGTGAGAGCAGAGGAGTAGAAAGGAACAGTAAAAAATCAAGCAGCACCTTAGTTACTTATTCTAGATCAGGTCAGTTGCTTGTTGATTATGTCAAGAATGCAAATGTTCTCTCCACAAGCTTTTATCTCACAGTATGCTTCTACCCAAAGTTAAGCTTCCAATTCAAACTCATCCATTGCAGCCTCCCAGCTTGGCTCATTCCTCCGTAAACAGTGTATGAAAACATCATTGTCTTACTAAAGGCAGAGGTACCAGAAATTAATTGCCAACCCATTTCCTACATTTTTGTTTCTATACAAAGCATAAAGCATCCCATACAATAAGACAACAGTTGTGGTACATGAATTAGAGGTTTCAAATTCAAAGAAAGAAAGAAAGTTTGGGGAAGCCTACAACAGAAAAGTGTATTTTATCCTCTGTCACTTGCTAATGACAGGTAAAGAAACTCAGTGTTGACTGAAAGACAGATAAAAACACACCTTGGAAGACAATGAAATGACATCACAAACTCTAGGACTGAAAGTTGTAAAACTGAAAATAATGGAGAAACAATAGTAACACCTAATCAAAGCTGTTTATTTTAACTTTGATCAAAATTAACAGCTGCTGAACGGTCAACTTACTTCCCTCTAAAACAAAAGCATTAACTTAAATATCCCAAGCAATTTCCAGATATCTTTCACTAGTTGCTGCTAAGAAATTCTGAGGCTAAAGAAAAACGTAAATATATTTAAAGAATATTTACAGCTTACTTCATTGCATGAAGTGCGGAAAAGAAAGCACAGACGTTGCCAAGCTTATTAACCATTTTTTATGCTTTATACTAAAACATCCTTTTAATTAGAACCTCCACACTATTTGGCCATTTTCTCTTTTAGACATCAGCCTGGGCTGGCAGTCCATTGCTTTGCCATGAGCACAAAGAAAAAATCCTTCATGCACTAACACATCTTTGCTGCTTTGCAAAATTCCCAGGAGAACAAGAATTATCCCTGTGATTAAGGCATTAGGGAGCAACTACAGTATATATCCCAAGGCATGGAGAACCATGCAGTGGTTCCCCGATCTCCACGCCTCTGTGCAGACACAACTATAATATAAGAAACAGTGGAGACTCTAATGCTTCAAAGGAAACTGGCATAAAGCTCAAGAGCAAGGGCACGCTCGGAAACACTGTATTCTAAACTGAGTAGAAGAGGCACCTTTAGAGGTTGAAATTATCTTGCACTTGTCCATAAGGATGCTCTTTGGGTCTGTCAACTGCAGTGTAAACTGCTCAGTCAGACTGGACTGAAAAACATTTTCAACACATTCACTCTCAACACTTGAGGTACTTTGCTGCTGCTGCTGCAGTATCATCACTTAGTCAAACAAATAAATTGAATATTCCGTGGAAATTTGCCTATGGTATATTGCAACACATCTCTTAACATTTCAACATACAGGAGGTAGGGGGAGGAAACCAAAATCAAGACTGCAAGGGCTAGATCCATCATCTCCCTTGAAGACTCTTCAAAAACGTACTCTTAAAGCACAAGACAGAAACTTACTGTAAAAGGAGATACAATAAATACCCATGAAAGAAGCAACATGGGATGTTTCAGGATAGGAGATGCTCTTTAGGGAACAAGAAAAGGTACCATGTACGGCAACCATTTCAGGGTTGGTGGTGTGGAGATAAAGCTAAAGCTAGAGGCACGGAGTCTGCCTTCTCAGGCACCTAATCTTAAAGAGAAAGTTTTGGTAGATTTAGTACCATAGACAAAGTTCAACTTCACCTTCTAGAAGACAAGTATAAATTGAATACCACGGCCTCGGCAGATTTGGTATCTGATCTATCACATATAGACATGAGAACTTCCATTCATGTCACTGCATGAAACTGCGTCTTGATCAAACTCCACCCAAACAGAAATGCACCTCAGCCTCCCTTTACCAGTCACCCCACATGGACTTCAATTACACAGTTCTTAAAGTTAAATTTGACCCTTGGAATGCTTCTTACTTGCTAACCGAAACACAAAAACTGCTTCTGGAATACGGAAACTTGAGTGGACTACAGCTTCCCTTCTATAAGAACCAACAAGTCCAGCTAGAAGTGTCTGCCCAAGCTCTACAAAGCATCGTCACAAAACTACACATACTGCTGAGTTGTACGT
Organism: Cuculus canorus; assembly: GCF_017976375.1. NCBI lineage: Eukaryota > Metazoa > Chordata > Aves > Cuculiformes > Cuculidae > Cuculus > Cuculus canorus. The sequence continues at coordinate 230,687 of NW_026527841.1, forward strand.
ACACACGACAGACTGCAAGGGTGTCTTTACAAAGTGACCTCTTCCATCACACTTTCAAAGGCTCATTTTTTTTCCATAGGTTAATTTCAAAACTCCACAGGATTTTTTTGTAGTATCTACAAGCACTTTCTACCACCACACTCAAGCAAAGCCAAAGAAAACAAAGGAAAAACAAACAAGCGAGGCATACACTCACCAGGTCTGCCTCCTTGTCTTGCCAGCCTGACAGAAGCTGAATCAGCCTCTGACCCTGCAGCACCAGAGGGCACTTTGTGGGAAGGTTTTGCAGGGTTGACGAGACCTGGTATCTGTTGGAGGAATCGTGCTTTTCCAGGTTATCAGCTTCTCTTGTTGTTTCAGTGGCCTGTGGCGTTACCCTCCTAAAAGAATGGAAAAGAAAATGGTTATGGTAACAGTTAACTGCCAGCATCCTTCTTTCAGGCAACAAATCAAACCCACAGGAAACTCGAGCAAGACACTGGATTTCAGTCTGGGGACACAAGGCCAGGCTTGCTTCTTCGGGGGGACACGGTGCACACAGCTCCCAGAGGATCAGGTGCAACGAGGGAACACCTTGGTTTCAGTTCTGAAACAGCATTCAAGTTTTTAGGTAAAGCCTTCAGTCCAGGGGATTGTATACCTTCATGCAGAAAATGACTTCTAAAGACACCAAGAGCAGCAAGAGGCACAGAAGAGAGTAGGAAACACTTCAGCCTTTCGTTTCCTTTCCTCCTCACCCATTAACAAAAGCAAAGACAGTGCCTGTCAGGGTGCAGGTGCCCCTTTTGTGCAGGTCTTGATTCGTAAAGCAAATAAACCGAATCCCCAAACCACCCACCTCTCCAGAGAAAAAACGCCCAACACCTCACATCCCGATCCATTCCTTTCTCAATTGCTACTGAGCAAACCCAAATCCTTGTTAATGGGAAGATGGAGTGGCAGAGAAACCAACCAAACAAAACAGAGTGAAAAATGACTACAGGGAAGGAGCACAGGACACTCACTGCAGTGACCGCAGGCGCAGCAAATGCTGTTCCGTAGGTGAAAGCGAAGCACTTTGGGGCAGCGCAGCCTCTGGAGAGAGGGCGTGGTCTCTGGGAAGAGTGGGAGGCCTCCAGGGATGGGGCGTGGCCTTCAGCCTCAGGGGGCGTGGCTTCTGGTACCCTGGAAGGGAGGCTTCCAGCACATGGGGGCGTGACTTCCAGTCAGGGAGGGGCTTCCAGTCCTGCAGGGGCGTGGCTTCCTGCACCAGGGACTGTTACTTCCCATCTCAGGTTGCGTGCCCTTGCAGCACACTGGGGCGTTGCTCCTTCACTCGGGAGGGCGTGGCTTCCTGTACAACAGGGAGGGGCCTCCCTGCCGTCAGGGGCGTGGCCTCCTTCACCCTGTCGTGTGGGGCATGGCCACCCAACTCTTCCCTGCCATGGGCGTGGTTTCCCAGCAGAGGGGGCGTGGCCTCCAGATTCAAAGAACATCCCCTCTCAGTCCTGGGGGCGTGGCCTCCCGACAAGGGGCGTGGCTACCAGTCTCAGGCAAAGTGGCTTTTTTTCTAGGGGTGTGATCTAGCAGCCATCTCAGGAGTTTATCCCAACCCCAGGAAGTGTGGCTTCCAGTACCAGGGGCGGGGCCTCCTTGTACTCGGGGACGTGGTCTTTAAACTGATGTCTCATGGGGGGTGGCCTCTCATTGGGGCGTGGTCTCTCAACAGCGGCGACATGGTTTCTAAATTCGTGGGTGTGATCTCCTCGATCCGGGGGGCGTGGTCTCTCGTTCCCTGTCGTGTGGGGGTGTGGCCTACCACTCCTTATCTATGGTGGGGCATGGGCTCCAACCCCTCCACGGGTGTGCCCCAAGGGGGCGTGGTCTCCTACTGGGGCATGGCCTCCCAGCCCATGGGCATGGCTTCCTATCAAACAGCAGGTGAGATCTCCTCGGGGCGTGATTTCTTAGCCCTGGACTCGTGGTGGGGGTGTGGCCTCTCATCAGGGGGCGTGGTCTCTCAACAGTGGGGGCGTGGTTTTTCACAGCTGGGGGTGTGATCTCTTTGCTCTGGGGGGCGTGGTCTCTGACACCAGTCACGTGGGGCCGTGGCCTTCCACTCATTATCTGCAGTGGGCGTGGCTTCCCCATGGGTGGGTGTGGGCTCCAACCCCTCCAGGGGTGTGACAGCCCAGATGGGGTGTGGCCTCCTACTGGGGGGCATGGTCTCACAACACTTGGGGCGTGGTCTCCCAGCCCGGGGGGCGTGGCTTCCCAGCACACAGCAGATGGGATCTCCTCAGGTTTGGGAACCCTCACGCACACACCACGGAGATGGGCATCCCATGAACATTCACACGGAAAGCCACCCATGGTGCTAAACCCTGTCCAGTGGGAGCAGCTGGGACATGGGCATTATGCCTGATGAAGAGCCTGTCTGCTCAATAGCCTCTCCCATCACTTGCAGATGGCTCCTGTCTCTCCAGGGCACGTCACGAAGGCTGCAGAGAAGAGGTGCTCACAGCATCCCATCCCTTGCCAGGGGGGTTCTGTGCACCCGTGCTGAGCCTCACAAGATCTGACACCCGTTTGCATGCAGGGAGATCATGGAGACAACAGACACGCTCCGTTTCACTGCTCCAGTCTGAAGGAACCAGGATGTGTGATCGCTGGAGCCTGAAGAGGACTTGCTTCCTTCTGAATGGCTCTCACTCTCAGTGCAGATGGAATCCGCTGTTTCTGTTTGAAATGGCTTGCATGATGGTGGAGAAATGTCTTTGTCCATTTCCCACCTGGAAGAGGGTCAAAGCTGATGTGCTTTATGCTGCTTCTGGCTGGGAAGCACATGTCCCCTGACACCTTTGGGTGATGAGATCTGATAGATTGGCTCCGGAAACCTGACAGCAGGTCCTAGCTGGCTGCTCTTGCTGCATCCCGACTGTGGGGTTATGAACTTTATGCCCGAGAGACCAGTAAAGTGTGGGTCAGGGACAGAAACCAAGCCACGGTCTAGTCTGGGTTAACACCTTTCTGTCTCGTGTCTGCCTTTGCAGCAGCCTGCAATTGGGCTGCTGTTTGATCTTTGATTGAAGGCTGCGATACTATCAGCGTGACCATCCACCCCTCCAGGTCCGCTCATGACCCCATGAGCAGATGGGTAACAGAACACTTCAACATAAACCAATTCATAAGGCTGAGACCAAACTGGACCCAGCCGCACCCAGCCTCCTCTTTAAGAAGGGGCTTAGGAAGCAAGGGGGTCCTTTCCGAACCTCATGACTGAAGAGGAGGCCCTTCCACTGCCACAGATCACACTCATGCTCTGAACAGGACAGAACATCCCTGACAGAATCTCAGACCCTGAAGGAGGATAAGGAGGAGACATTGGAGGGTCCCGTGGGTCCCTGCAGGGCTTGGGCAGCAGCCTGACAGGAGCTTCTGGGGCGCAGGGTGTGCCGCCACACCCAGCAGACCCAGTCTTAAACCTCTCTATTGGAGGATAGGATTACTGTTGCCTAATACATTTTGGACAAATATTTCTTCCTCGAACCAGTGCATCTCTTCATCCAGGCTCTCACACCTTTTTGCCTTTACTCGGGGAAAGAAACACTTCGCCTGGACAAGGCTCCCTGTGGGCTCCACTCTGTTTCCTAGCAATCGTAGTAAAAGACATGTGGGATGCTGTGTTTATAAACAAAGTTGTTTGGTAAAATCTAATGATACTTTATGAGTAACCAAAGAATCTCACGCAGCTGACACCCACCCCTTGCTGTTGGCCTCTGCTCTGAAGGGCCATCGGGCTTCTCCACCCATGTCATGCTCCCTAAGACAAGTGTAAAATACCTGGGCAGCATTCTCCCACAAGGAGTTGTTTATTGGATGGAAGCCCTCAAAATCTTTCCTGAGCAGTTCTTAAATATCAATGTGAGCCTGCTTAGGAGCTGTAGGATTCTGCTGTCCTTGTAGAGCTTCTTCCAGGGAAACAGCCAAACTGTCAGGACAAACATCTGCTCCAGATGCCGGAGAAGCCCTGCCCTGGACAGCAGACAAGGTAGAGCCCTTGGAGAGTTCCCAAGCAAGCTTTAGTGACTGCAACGGCTCTAGGATTGCCCAGGACAGGGCTTTTGTGGGCAGTACATTCTGGAGGCTCCTGGTAATGCAGTTCCCGGGCAGGGCTCAGACGAAGGGGAGTTGCCCATCACTGCTCTCCTTGGTCTCTCCCCATTGCTCTCGGCCCACCTCGAGAGGAATGCACAGCCTGGCCCCAGCCAGCCTCGCACACATCCCTGCATCCTGAGCCAACCTGCCCTCCCTGGGTGATTCCCAAGCCTGCTGTGCCCTGACCCACCACCTCCTCCCTGCATGCACCGGCAGCCGAGCGTCCGCTGCTTTTCTTCCCGGCCTTGGCAGAGCCCAGCGGCTCCTCAGTGCCATTGGACACGTGAGGCTTCAGCTATTCCTGCAGCTTATGCACAGCTCCACTCGCTGTCCTGTAGCCTGGAGGGCTCTGAAGCCGCTTTGTGTTTCTAAGGGCTTGTACAAGGACGGGTGGGTGCGTGACATCAGCAGAGGGACAGAGTCGGGCACTCACACCGTGTCACCCCCAGAGCTGCCCGCAGGGACAGGGAAGGATGCTCCAGGGGCTGGGAGCAGCTCCCAGGCCTCGGGGCACAGCCACCCTTGTGCCACAGAGAGCGTCTGACCGTTGTCACGCAGGTGGTGCTTTGTGCATCAGTTTTCCCCTCATTCCCTCACCCTGAGACAATGTCCCCAGCCGTACGCTGCCATCCCAGGGGACTTCAGTTGCCGCACCCGGATAAAGCAGCAGCCCCAGGCCCGGCTCTGTTGCTCGCAGGAGCTGAAGGTGTCAGTTCAGGGCTCACACCGTGCTTTACTGGGTGGGGGGAGGGGAACGCAGAACTTGGGCTCCCACCTCCACACCCCAACATCTCCCCACATTGGAGTGCAAATTACACCAAGAGTAATGGGATTGTTTTAATGCTTCTTTACTGATTCATACACTACAACTGCTCTCCATAAATACTACTTATCACGTTAAGGGTCCTAAAAGGGGCAGAATCCAGCTCTTGTAAGTCCCAGCAGCGTCGGGGAAGCATCCTGTCAAAGCATGTGTGGGCTCTGAAGGGTGACTGGCCTCTCACAAGAGGGACGCAAGGCTGCTCCAGTCGCTTCCATCTGCTGGTACAGATATATCGTTGATGTCAAACAACTGCTCCACATTGACAGCATTGCAAAGGGAATCGCTTGTCCCTTCATCAAAGAGATGCTGCAGGAAGGAAGCGGCCATGCAGCTTTCATCCAAACTCAGGTCGTTCTGGTTGGACTCATCAAGGACCTGCTCCAGCCCCTGGGGACAGTCAACGTGTTGCCCATGTACCATCACTTCAGGGTTGCGCTTTTTGGGGCTGACTGGAGGTGTGACCTCCAGATCCCCAGAAGTGGAGAACTCCCTGTTCAAGTGGAGGTCCATGTCCAAGTCCCCTTTCAGGGATCCCAGCTGGGTCTGCTCCTCCTGGGTCAGCAAGGCACAGCTGGAGAGCCGACACACCTTGGCCATTTGCTTGGGCAAGGGCTGCTTGCGCTTGAGCCCTGCTTTGACATCCACTGCCTTCCGGTTCTGGTTCTTGATAAATTCTTCAAACTCTTCCAGCAGCTGCTGTGACTCCATGCTGACAGAGAAGACTTTTTTGGAGGCACAGCCCGAAGTGGCCGGGGAGGCGTCAACCTGTGCTTCTTGCTGGGCTTTCTCGGTGGAGGCTGAGTGGATCTGCACTGGGTGCATCCTCTGCTTTTTGAAGGCACCGCTCTTGAGCCGGTCAGTGTATTGCAGGTCAAGCTTCCAAAAGCCACCTCTCCCTGGCTTGCCTTTCTCCCGAGGCACCTTGATGAAGCACTTGTTTGAGGAGAGGTTGTGCCGGATGGAGTTCTAGACCAAAAAGAGAAAAAAACAAGGTGTAACACTTGTCTGCTGGCACAGCACCTGTCTGCGTGGGGAAGCTGGTGGAAAAGCACATTTGCAGCAAGGAGGAAGAGGAGGGTCTTTACACCCATGTGGCCACGGCCCCATTTACAGTGGCAACACGTGGCAGCACCATGGTGGACACCATCATCGGGGCCCTCTTGCTTCCCCCTCTTCATCTGTGCCCGCTGTTATTGTTGAGGGGAAAACAGTTTGCTAAAATACAGGCACCGTGTCTCCCTGCAGCCAGGCTGATACAAACCCGATGGGCAAAACTGCAGAGACACAGGGGCTGTCCCATCCTTGCCCCGTGTATCCCCAGAGGTGCCTTCTGGTCAAGAGAAACTCGCTGTAAAAGCACTGCATCCTCATCAGCCACTCTGCAATGAGGCGGAGGGAATACGGTGGGGGAAGGAAAAGAAAGAAAAGTGCTTATTCACTTACATTTCCTGGTGGGTTAAAGTATTAATCATTCCTCCCTGCAACAACCTCACATACTTCCAGCATTCTGCAGAGAGGG